>NC_140180.1:30937076-31077856 GCF_963971535.1 Notolepis coatsorum | reverse complement strand
ATGTGACTGGACTGCAGCAATACACAACTGCCAAGAAGAGAAGAGAAGAGCTTATATTGTCCTCATCTGGAGGCACATATGGTGAACTGAAGACATGATATATATATATATATATTGTGACGAGCCTGGTGGGGTTCAGACTCGCCACGGTTCAAATACAAACACATTCGAATGTCCACACAAGAGCAATATCAATCAATACAAGTATTTATTGAATTAAAGGCAGAATCCAGTGGGAAAGGCAAAAGAATGGTCGTGATCCAGTCCGAGGGTCAAAAACACAAAACAGGCTCGCCGACAGAAAAAGGGATTGTTCAATACTCAGGGTAGTCGTCCGGTCCAGGGTCAGTACACAAGGGGGTTTCTCAGCCAGTCCAGGGTCCAGTAGACAACGAACACCTACTCGCTTTCACCTCTCCTCTCACTACCTCTCACCTTCACAACTCCGAATACAACAATCTCTCTCTCTCTCTCTCTCTCAATAACAACAACTTACTCCTCACTAACCTAATGGCTTTGTAGTGTATGGGTCTGGGCGTGTGCACGTGAGATGTGGGTGGACTAATGATGCGCAGGTGTGTTCTATCAGTACTAATCAGCTACCTAATTGTCTCTACTCTTTCCGTGGCAAAAGTATCTCCCATCCTTCACATATCCATGAGAGGGGGGGGTGAAATCTGCCACAATATATATATATATAGACTTAGATATATATACAGGTTTCTCTGTTTGAATAGGCAAGACATTACATAGTGTACCTAACCTTTGTTTGGACGGGGAGGCCCTCTTTAAAAGGGTTAACAACAATGTTTTAAATCTTGGATTCCTGAATGTAGAGAAAGTCGTTGCAAATAAATAAATGTATTATGATAATCCCCCATTAAAATGTAATTTAAAACAATACAGAAAAAATATCACATTTCAAAATCAAGGCCCCTTTTACTTACCTGTGAGTCTATTGACCCCTATTGCTCCCTATTGAGAAGTAATACAAAATAAATTGACACAAGGCCCAATTTCATCTTTATTTCAGGGCCGATCTGCTCCTGTTTCTGGCGCCCTAACCTATCTGTTAGACCTAATGGAGGGCAATATATAGATAAGTGTCTCGCCAGGAAATCAATATCAATGGGGTCACTGATGGTTTTTGAGTGAAAGTGCTTTGTTTTCTGCCACTGCCTCGAAACAAAGAGGTTGTGGGTCCCGTCTATTAACTACTCCCAGTCAACCTTGAGAGATGGAGAGAGAGAGAGAGAGAGAGAGAGAGAGAGAGAGAGAGAGAGAGAGAGAGAGAGAGAGAGAGAGAGAGAGAGAGAGAGAGAGAGAGAGAGAGAGAGAGAGAGAGAGAGAGAGAGAGAGAGAGAGAGAGAGAGAGAGGGGGAAGTGGATGCACTGGCACCACATGGCTAGAGTGTTACATCAAGATAGAAACGCATCACCACTGAAGCACAGCAAGAGAAATGTGATATGATGTGGAGAGAGAGAGAGAGAGAGAGAGAGAGAGAGAGAGAGAGAGAGAGAGAGAGAGAGAGAGAGAGAGAGAGAGAGAGACTTAGATGCCAAAATAAGATTTCAATTATATGGAGATAAAGTCATTAAAGACTTGTGATTTGTATCATTTGCAAAGAAAAGTATAGGAGGATAAGATATAGTTTGTAGATGTGAAGTGCAGTATACCATAAAAGACATTAGGGCCTTTGACCATGAGGAACCATGAGGAACCACGAGGAAACAGAGTCATGGTTAAATGAAAAGGTGACTTCAGGAGCATTTCTATTATAATTAAGAAGGAATAGGAGAGAAGGGAGGGGGCCCTCACAGACAGAAATGTAAGATATATTGCAATCATTCATACAGTACATCTTTGTAGATATAAGAATTTGATTTTAATACCTGCAAAAATTACAAGCCTCAATTTAAAACCATGTCAATCCAGTTATGCGTGGTTGTAAAAAAAAAAAAAAAAAATAGACATGATCACAGCTCAGTACAGACAAGAACAAATTTCTGAATGTTGTGCAAATGTGAATGATTTCCATAAAGAGGTTTACATGACTTCTCGATTACTAGTCTGAAGAGCTACAGTGAAGGAATGACATTGCACAAATCAGTAGCATTACATTCATTGCAGAACCTTCCCTTTGCCAGACAAAACAATCAGATTAAAAACCTACCTCTGTTTGATCTGTATTAGAATAAGTAAGACCTACACAGAGCTCTAGCAGTAGCGAACATAATGTCTTTGTCTGTATAAAAATAAATATAGCATCAAAGTCACCAAACTACAGTACATTCTCACAGTTGTCATGATAGCTGGACAATGAACAAGCGATAATGCAGGGCTAAATATTACCATACATGATGCTGTAGTATCTATACATTTATTGACACTAATATGGCATAAAACAAATGAGAACTAATTCGTCTCTCTCAGCTTACAATAGAACATGTTATCTTATAGCATTAAATAAGCGGTTGACTGCAAAATACTTTATATCGCTCAATTAAAGCTTGCTGACTGCTGAAACTATTTAAGCTTATGTAACATAGCTTATGTAAATAGAGACACTTATTCAATTGCTCAAATATTTGTGTTCTCACCAACACTGCACCCAACAACCTGTCTACCCAGGCAATATATTTGTTTGTTAAAAGTGAAAAGAAGACCATTAGAAGCATATTCTACTGATCTCTAACCAAGCCTGCCTCTAGGACATCCTGAATCTTTCCTTTAATGCTTGAAATACATTAATATGCTGAGAGGCAAACTTCCCAACAGCTTAATACACTGACAAAATGTGATGGTGCTTTCTAAACAAACAACAAAAGTAATCCCTTACAGCACAACTGAAAAAGTATAATTTCGTTATTTTTTCTTCTAATTGTTAACATAACCTACAAAAATCCCCAAACCTACAATGCATTTCTCATACTTACAAGTCCATCTAGCCAACACCTGATGCAGCTCGTATCCTCCAGAAGTCATAGAACTCCATCGTTCAAACTATGCTGCAAAGCCGTGCTGTTGCTTTGGTCACCGTAATTCATCTTTGCGATGAACAATGGGCATTGTACTTCTTCCTGGACTCAAGCGTAATGTGCAATGTTCCTGCTCTGGGACTATGTTGTTCTGTTTATTACCGTACGTCCATAAATCCATGGAGGTTGTTGCCTTTTGACATACATTTTGTAATAACAACAATACCCTTGTTTTTCATGATAATACATTACAATATAAAAAATTGGAAATAATGCGTTTGCGAGCTGTATTTAATGATTCTAGCATACAATGGGATCAGGTGGCTTCTTGGTTGAGAGCTCCTAAGGGTAGGAGAGAGTAGGACGAGTATTGAGAGCTGAAGAAATGCTTTGTAGGTTTGAGTCTTTTTGCAGGCGATGTTGACAATAACAGTTTAGGGCCACAGACTCAGAAGAGGGCAGCGGAGCTAAAATCAATGGTGAATCATATTTTGATGTCAGAGCTTATGAAATTATAATGTCTCAATAATGCTAACAATCTCTTGGGTTTCTATCCATTTTCAAAGCTTGGTCGTACAAAGGTATATTTTAATTGTGGATTAGAGGTCTTTGCTCTATATTGTGTGAAAAAGAATTATGGCATTCGTAATGTCCTGCCTCGCATTGACTCTGATACAACGAAGTTGGAAGCATCTTCATTTTAAATACATTTGAATGCTGTTTGTTGTGCATAGAGGACAAATAGAGATTAGCCACAGGAGCGAGTGGGCGTTCCAACCAGTGTAGCTGCTTTCATCGATTGTACAGTATACTGAACGCATTCTTTCACTGCATTCTGTAAATGGATGTGACGCCCCGCCACATTTTTATTACACTGGCCTTATCCTTAAAGCAGTTACCCAGTCCTGACACGGTACAGTTTTAGTCTCAGTCCTGACATCCTCAGTCCTGACACGGTACAGTTACCCTCAGTCCTGACACGGTACAGTTACCCTCAGTCCTGACACGGTACAGTTAGCCTCAGTCCTGACACGGTACAGTTAGTCTCAGTCCTGACACGGTACAGTTAGCCTCAGTCCTGACACGGTACAGTTAGCCTCAGTCCTGACACGGTACAGTTAGTCTCAGTCCTGACACGGTACAGTTAGCCTCAGTCCTGACACGGTACAGTTAGCTTCAGTCCTGACACGGTACAGTTAGCCTCAGTTCTGACACGGTACAGTTAGCCTCAGTCCTGACACGGTACAGTTATCCTCAGTCCTGACACGGTACAGTTAGTCTCAGTCCTGACACGGTACAGTTAGTCTCAGTCCTGACGCGGTACAGTTACCCTCAGTCCTGACACGGTACAGTTAGTCTCAGTCCTGACACGGTACAGTTAGCCTCAGTCCTGACACGGTACAGTTAGCCTCAGTCCTGACATCCTCAGTCCTGACACGATACAGTTAGTCTCAGTCCTGACACGGTACAGTTAGCCTCAGTCCTGACACGGTACAGTTAGCCTCAGTCCTGACATCCTCAGTCCTGACACGGTACAGTTATCCTCAGTCCTGACACGGTACAGTTATCCTCAGTCCTGACACGGTACAGTTAGTCTCAGTCCTGACACGATACAGTTAGTCTCAGTCCTGACACGGTACAGTTAGCTTCAGTCCTGACACGGTACAGTTAGTCTCAGTCCTGACACGATACAGTTAGTCTCAGTCCTGACACGGTACAGTTAGCTTCAGTCCTGACACGGTACAGTTAGTCTCAGTCCTGACACGATACAGTTAGTCTCAGTCCTGACACGGTACAGTTAGCTTCAGTCCTGACACGGTACAGTTAGTCTCAGTCCTGACACGATACAGTTAGTCTCAGTCCTGACACGGTACAGTTATCCTCAGTCCTGACACGGTACAGTTATCCTCAGTCCTGACACGGTACAGTTGTCTCAGTCCTGACACGGTACAGTTAGCCTCAGTCCTGACACGGTACAGTTAGCTTCAGTCCTGACATGGTACAGTTATCCTCAGTCCTGACACGGTACAGTTAGCCTCAGTCCTGACACGGTACAGTTATCCTCAGTCCTGACACGGTACAGTTATCCTCAGTCCTGACACGGTACACTGGTACAGTTAGTCTCAGTCCTGACACGGTACAGTTAGCCTCAGTCCTGACACGGTACAGTTATCCTCAGTCCTGACACGGTACAGTTATCCTCAGTCCTGACACGGTACAGTTAGCCTCAGTCCTGACACGGTACAGTTATCCTCAGTCCTGACACGGTACAGTTAGCCTCAGTCCTGACACGGTACAGTTAGCTTCAGTCCTGACACGGTACAGTTAGCCTCAGTCCTGACACGGTACAGTTATCCTCAGTCCTGACATGGTACAGTTATCCTCAGTCCTGACACGGTACAGTTAGCCTCAGTCCTGACACGGTACAGTTAGCCTCAGTCCTGACACGGTACAGTTGTCTCAGTCCTGACACGGTACAGTTAGCCTCAGTCCTGACACGGTACAGTTAGCCTCAGTCCTGACATGGTACAGTTAGTCTCAGTCCTGACACGGTACAGTTAGCCTCAGTCCTGACACGGTACACTGGTACAGTTAGCCTCAGTCCTGACACGGTACAGTTAGCCTCAGTCCTGACACGGTACAGTTAGCCTCAGTCCTGACACGATACACTGGTACAGTTACCCTCAGTCCTGACAAAACCCACAGAGTGCTAAAGTGTAATTTTATCGTAGTACAGTGTAACCTAACTGTGTTGAATAGAGATCATTCAATTTCACATGACTGGGAGACATTGAAATAGCACACTAACGCTTATTTTAAAGATTAAATATCCCAGTGTAATGTGCTGTCAAAATAATTTAAATTGAATGTAAAAAGAAATATTAATAATAATAATTAATCAATAGAATATTGGCATCACCATAACATGTATCATTATTGTGCGTGTTGGTTAACTGGTTAGTCTGATTATTTTATTTTTTTATCTCCTTTTTTCTCCCATTTTCTATTTTTCTCCCATCCCAATTTCGTATCGTCCAATTCTACCCTCCCCTGTCTCGAACGCTGTTAGGCCATGCCTCCCACAAGCCGGCTGCAATGTGGATGAAGCCTTACATCACGTGTCCCCTCCGGTAATCGAGGAAGCAGCCGTCGCATCTTTTCACCTGCACAGCGCGATCTCTCAGCGGCGAGGGTCTGCGTGGGAGGGACACGCCGCCCCCGTTGCTTCCTGATTCTGCTGCACAGGCGCACCAACCGACTTGTAGGAGTCGCTGTCCACAACGTCCGATCCCCACCCATCAGCTTTCCCACCCCTAACACTGCCAATTGTGTTAGTATGAACGACCAGCCAAGCTGATAGCAAAGCGGAGAGCTGGGCTCAAACCCAGTGTCTCCTGCATTGGTGGCGAGCGCCTTGCCCACTACACCACCTAGCCGCCCTGGTTAGTCTGATTCTATAGCTTAGGTTAATTAGCAAATGCTCATTTGGATGCACAATAAAAGGCACAAAGAACTGCCAAAGTGTCTGTTGACGGTTGTCAGGTAAATGTACCGTCAACTAATACAGCATGTGTCGTAGCACTGGAGTCAATCCACTTTCAATTCTATCAATTCATAATATAACATTAAAACCACTATTCACTTACTAATGATATTTTCAATGATTCCTTTATAGACTGTTTACAAGAACTGAACCCTTGCACTGAAGCATGATATAACTCATCACAAGAAAGTTCTCAACCTCTACTGTCTTTTAACAGTGCATGCACAAAACACTAATGTACAGCACCAGTTACCACCTTGTAGATAATACAAACATTGCTCCTCTGAAAACCTACTGTATATGGTTCTTTGTCTGAGGTACTTGAAAGGTTTTCAATTTACAAAATGTGATGAAAATCAACACGTTGAATCGACTAGATTGAAAGGGAAGTGAACCAATTCTTAACGTTTATTTTATAATTTATAGTTCATATTTTATGACGATGAACCACGGCCTCAGGTGAGCAGAGGGGCGGCGGGCTGAGGGTCATCCAGGAGTATGAGGTTGTCGATGGACTTGGGGGTGTGGGCACTGGTCTCGCTGGTCGCCATGGCAGCGGCTGGAACCATGGAACATTCATACCCATGGTTGTGTTTTGGCAGAATCTCTTCAGACGTGAGGCAGTCACCTTGACAAAAACATAATTTCTTTTGAAAGGATCTCAATTTCAGATTTTGCAGGATTTTGAACATTAAAAAGGTGCTGTAAGTAGTATTTATCCCCCCCCCCCCCCCCCCCCAAATAAGTGTTAAATAGCTCTACATTCCGACAGCCGTCACTGATATAGATATTTTGTCTGGTATCCCATTCCACTTTATCCAATCAGGAGAGAGAACCCTATAGGTATATCTTTCTGTCAGCAATTATTGGCAGCCGCGCAATTTGGAGAAGACGCTGCTATCTGTATCCATGAGCTGTGTGTTGATTGTCAGGTTCATCATCCATGTGTGTGTGTGTAACTTTGGTTGCCATTGTCAATTTGGGCATGAATGTATCAGAATAACCCACAATGTACAAGTGCACTGATAATATTTGTGTTCGACATTAATAAAGATTCTAAATGTGTGTGTGTGTTTCAGGAAGGTACCTGGTTCTGAGGAGCACGAGGGACACACAGCTCTTCTGGGACAACCCATGACATGGATGATCTTACCATCTCCAGCGTGCTCCAGCACTACATAGAACTACAGAGAGGAGAGTCTGTCATGACATCATCACAACAACAACAACAACAACAACAACAACAACAACAACAACAACAACAACAACAACAACAACAACAACAACAACAACAACAACAAGAGCTTTAGTTCAGTTCACTCAGTCACTTTATTATCCCAGATGGGAAACGTGACTTGCAGCAGTCAGGGGCACAAGATAAAAAAAACACAAGAGATTAAAGAAAATCCCCCGGACATACAATACGGAGCACAACAACACAACAAAGCAATATCTAAAGTGCTAGATTACATGTGTAAATTGAGCAGAGTAATTGTACAGGGAACTAAGGAGCTTTACTCCTATAGGGATGACTAGGCGCTACGTCATCATATTCCAAAACGCCATTTCCGTGTCCCGTTGCTTCCAGACGGGATATTCAAAGGCAGTAAAATGGTGCAGTGCTGTGTCCCGTGTTGTGGCAATAGAAATTATGTCAACCAAACAGTCTCTTACTACCGCTCTCCTCCGTTACCGTTATTTTTTAATATTGTTTTTTTAATAAATAATTTTTTTGAGTTATACAAGTTGAGACGCTTTTTCACAGACTTTGAGAAGTTAGCGAAGTAGGATGTCACAGTAAAAAGGGTGACCGCTTCCTGGGCTGTAGCCATTGCTGTTTACATTGGCCACATTAGACTAAACATGCTAGTGGACACGGAAGTAATTTGTGACGTCACACTAGCCATCCCTATTGCACTTATAGAGTCTCAACCTCACAGTGAAGGGGGTCTATACTATACGGTCCAATATAGACCGGCCTTGTGGAGAACCTGCTGGTCAAAGATAGTCGTCTATCACCTTTACCGGCCGCGTCTATTTTTTTACCAACGGATTTCCAGTTCCGCGTTCGCGTTCTGCGATCTGATTGGCCACTGACGTTTCTGGTGCGATCTGATTGGCCACTGACGTTTCTGGTCATGTGACATGTGCGCCCAATCGCGTGACGCCTGTGTCTTTGCCCATTTCCGCCTCGAATGCCATGCAAACTACCTAACGCCTAGTTTATCACTGGTTAAGCTTAGGCGACTCTTTCGAAGTTGGTTAAGGTTAGAGTTTGGAATCACGGCTGTTGTTCTATCGCCCTGCTCTAAGACAAACTCTAACCTTAACCAACTTTGAAAGAGTGCCTAAGCTTAACCGGTGAAAGAAACAGGCGTCACACGATTGGCCGCACATGTCACACGACCAGAAACGTCAGTGGCCAATCAGATCGCAGAACGCGCACGCGGAACTGGAAATCCGTTGGTAAAACTATTGACGCGTACCGGCCGCGTGTAGCTTTTCTCCAACGCGTTTGTGTTTCCGGGTTCCCGTTTTGCGCTCTGATTGGCCAGGTCATGTGACATGTGCGCCAATCGTGGGACGGCAAGTTCTGCGCCTATTTCCGGGTCAAACAGCCTGCAAACCACCTAACGCCTAGTTTATCACTGGTTAAGCTTAGGCGACTCTTTCAAAGTTGGTTAAGGTTAGAGTTTGGAATCAGGGTAGGCGTTCTATCGCCATGCTCTAAGACAAACTCTAACCTTAACCAACTTCGAAAGAGCGCCTAAGCTTAACCAGTGTAGAAACTTGCAGTCCCACGATTGGGCGTACGCGTCACTTGACCTGGCCAATCAGAGACGAACGCGTTGGAGAAAGGCTTCAAGCTTACCGGCCACCTTCAAAAATACTGCTCTGGTGGTTTTTGCCTCTGATGTTCAGGTTACTGTACCAAGCAATCATAGAAAGATTAAGAACAGAACTGACTGCTTGATCATTATGAAATGAAGTAGCGAAAACATATGTATTTTCTTTTAGTAAGAAATCTATCCTAACTATGTGTCCTAAACGCAACCCTTAAAATCGGTCCCGCAAGAGTAATCACACCCTTGTAGAAACAGGTATAGGGTTGTCGGGTTACAATGGATGCAACATGTATGTGAAATGCTAATGATGGCAGGTAGGTAGGTCAATTAAGAACAAAACATGTATGTGGCGTAACGGAGATTGCGTTCGTCACCAAACCCCGGAGCGGCTAGATTCGCCTTTTCGAATCCAGCTCACAGCTCCGGGGTTGTCACCAGCTTGGCTGGCCGTTCACACTAATACAATTGGCAGTATTAGAGGGTGGGAGAAGCTGGCGGGGTGGGTCCGGGTCGTTGTAAACAGCGACTCCTACAGTTCGGTTGGGGCGCCTGCTAAGCGCGGATAGGACTTGAGTGGGATAGTGTGATCCTTCCACACGCTACGCCCTCTCAATGAGAATCCGCGCTGGCAGGTGAAAAGAAGCGGTTGATTGGCTGGACGTGTGTCGGAGGAAGCACGTGATAGCCTCCACTCTCCCAGACCGACTGTGGGGGGTAAGTGCGCAGCGACCAGGAAGGGGATTGGGAATTGGCATAACGACTAACATTGGGATGGGAGAAAATCGGAGGAAAATGGAGGGGGAAAAATATAATAAAAAAAAAACATTTATAAATAAATAAAGGACAAAAGGGCCTCTCAAAGGGTAACAGGGAAAGGGGACCAGAAAAATTAAATAAAAGGCAATAAATACATCACAGAGGTAAGGGAAATAATTTAAACACACATCGAACAAATAAAATGACAAGGTATGTAATACATGATGCAGAACAGGCAAATTACATTTAAGGGGGGGGGGAGGGGGTAACAAGAAACATACTGTATGTTTAATATATCATATGAGTTAACTGGGTTTGGGGAGGGCCCATTCACTGAATTCTTTCAGGGGCCCAGCCGTCTCTGTTGGGGCCTGACTGTGACTTACCTGGGGAGGGCTGCTAGAGGCTGTGGTCTCTGTGTTGGGGCCCGACTGTGACTTACCCGGGGAGGGGAGCTAGAGGCTGTGGTCTCTGTGTTGGGGCCTGACTGTGACTTACCTGGGGAGGGCTGCTAGAGGCTGTGGTCTCTGTGTTGGGGCCTGACTGTGACTTACCCGAGGAGGGGAGCTAGAGGCTGTGGTCTCTGTGTTGGGGCCTGACTGTGACTTACCTGGGGAGGGCTGCTAGAGGCTGTGGTCTCTGTGTTGGGGCCTGACTGTGACTTACCTGGGGAGGGCTGCTAGATGCTGTGGTCTCTGTGTTGGGGCCCGACTGTGACTTACCCGGGGAGGGGAGCTAGGGGCTGTGGTCTCCGTCATGCTCTCATCAGTCATGCTGGTGTCGCTCATGTTGTCCACCGAGGGATGCTTCCGGAAGAACCTTCTAGTTCTGCAGGTGGGATTTAAATAAAGCATCTCAGTGAAGATTATAACACGTAGGATTGAACAACTTTTCCTACGTCAACGAAGGGGAAAGGAAAGTCCTTCACATTAATAATCTTGTCTTCACAAAGTCGCTTCACTCTGCTGCCATCTTGGTATCCATCCATACCAACCAGACCCCTATCTGTTTGAAGGGGGAGTCATCCGTATCTATGATTCTGTCACACATATACAGCACCATAGCAACCGTTCACTATGTGAAGCCTTTTGGCAGAGATCATTATTATCGTCATTTGAATTATCTTTAAAACTCCTCAATTTCACCTCAAGACGCAATCAATTATAGTCTTTACGACATAAAATCACATCACATTTAATGATTCTATCTGAATATCTTTATTTTGTTGACCTAGTCCCATTATCACCACCATCTTTAGTGGTCCTGAATTGTCCCATTCACAACGCCCACAGTGATGTGTCTCTCTTTATATTGTCTCTTTGCATTTCCTCTGGTGCCTTCAACTGGTATCTTGGATATCTACGGTTTAGAATTTTCCTTTATCATTTTCATCACCATACACTTCATTTGTCACATGGTTGATTTCATTGATTGAAAACCTTTATTTATCCCCGACGGGAGATTCAGATGTCCATCACAGCATCAACAGCCATTTAAAAACAGTTAATACATAACATACAATTATTTAGTACGTGTTAAAAACAAAGATGGACAAATACGTAGGGCTAAGAAAGAGCTAAAAATAAGAGCTAAAATAGGGCTAAAATAGAGCTAAAAGTGGTAAATGGGGAAAAAATAGTCATGATGTTAATGAATTAGTTAGTTACAGTCCACAAATCAGCTCCTCCAGTCCAAGGCAGTTAGCCCGTCCTGGCCCTGCCTGGTTGTGGAGCCTGATTGCCACCGGCACAAAGGACTGCCCGAAGCACTTTGCGGTATGTCTACAAATGTTTTGTTGAACATTTGTATTTCACAGGAGAGAAACTGTATTCAAAGAAAGCTATTAAAATAGTCTTTGAATCTAAATATACTTTCTTTGTGTTGATGTTACATTAATTCCATGATTTTACTCAAGTAAATATCTGTTACAAGCTTCGGTCTTAAGTAGAAAAATGCTATTTTTAATCTAGATTAATTACAGAAAATTTTGAGATTAATTAGTAATTTTTTTTATCTATTGACAGCACTAATTACAACACATTCTCAGGCACTAGGACACTATATTTCACCGTGAGTGAATATGTTGGATATGAATTAGGCCTGCCAATTAATTCCAGCATCAGTCATAGTGAGGATATCTGATATACAGTGTACTCTGTCTGTCTGTCTGTCTGTCTGTCTGTCTGTCTGTCTGTCTGTCTGTCTGTCTGTCTGTCTGTCTGTCTGTCTGTCTGTCTGTCTGTCTGTCTGTCTGTCTGTCTGTCTGTCTGTCTGTGTGCATGTGTTACATATAAATATGGAGATGTCGAATTATGTAAATGATGACCTGGAAATCCTGAATAGGCTACAGTTCCCTTTCAGTTGAGAGAATAGTGTAACCATGGACTACTCCATGTGGAAATATACCAACGTTTCCGTCACCGACCTTCTTCAGGGCATAGCATCTAAAAAGGTCCTTCAGAAGGTCCTCTCTAACAGGACCTCTTCTTACGTCTGTGTTGTTTTATGTTTTCTGTGCCTCATTGTAGCCTTTTTCCTTTTCATTTTCTATTGTTTTAATGCATTTTGTAGTTGGCTTTTTGTAGTTGGTTGTTGTATGTGTGTATATTGCCCTCTCTAGCGCTTTGAGATTTGCTTTTAATGAAAAGTGCATTACAAATAAAATGCCTTACTAGCGACGAAGACATTGGTATATTTCCACATAAAGGTGAAGAGGCAGGGACAGCAGTATGTGCTGGAGTGTGTCCCCCACTCAGGGACAGCAGTATGTGCTGGAGTGTGTCTCCCACTCAGGGACAGCAGTATGTGCTGGAGTGTGTCTCCCACTCAGGGACAGCAGTATGTGCTGGAGTGTGTCTCCCACTCAGGGACAGCAGTATGTGCTGGAGTGTGTCCCCCACTCAGGGACAGCAGTATGTGCTGGAGTGTGTCTCCCACTCAGGGACAGCAGTATGTGCTGCAGTGTGTCTCCCACTCAGGGACAGCAGTATGTGCTGGAGTGTGTCTCCCACTCAGGGACAGCAGTATGTGCTGCAGTGTGTCTCCCACTCAGGGACAGCAGTATGTGCTGGAGTGTGTCTCCCACTCAGGGACAGCAGTATGTGCTGGAGTGTGTCTCCCACTCTGAGGACAGCAGTATGTGCTGGAGTGTGTCTCCCACTCAGGGACAGCAGTATGTGCTGCAGTGTGTCTCCCACTCAGGGACAGCAGTATGTGCTGCAGTGTGTCCCCCACTCAGGGACAGCAGTATGTGCTGGAGTGTGTCTCCCACTCAGGGACAGCAGTATGTGCTGGAGTGTGTCTCCCACTCAGGGACAGCAGTATGTGCTGAAGTGTGTCCCCCACTCTGGGACAGCAGTATGTGCTGGAGTGTGTCTCCCACTCAGCGACAGCAGTATGTGCTGGAGTGTGTCCCCCACTCAGGGACAGCAGTATGTGCTGGAGTGTGTCCCCCACTCAGGGACAGCAGTATGTGCTGGAGTGTGTCCCCCACTCAGGGACAGCAGCAGTATGTGCTGGAGTGTGTCTCCCACTCAGGGACAGCAGTATGTGCTGGAGTGTGTCTCCCACTCAGGGACAGCAGTATGTGCTGGAGTGTGTCTCCCACTCAGGGACAGCAGTATGTGCTGGAGTGTGTCCCCCACTCAGGGACAGCAGTATGTGCTGGAGTGTGTCTCCCACTCAGGGACAGCAGTATGTGCTGGAGTGTGTCTCCCACTCAGGGACAGCAGTATGTGCTGCAGTGTGTCTCCCACTCTGGGACAGCAGTATGTGCTGGAGTGTGTCCCCCACTCAGGGACAGCAGTATGTGCTGGAGTGTGTCTCCCACTCAGGGACAGCAGTATGTGCTGGAGTGTGTCTCCCACTCAGGGACAGCAGTATGTACTGGAGTGTGTCTCCCACTCAGGGACAGCAGTATGTGCTGGAGTGTGTCTCCCATTCAGGGACAGCAGTATGTGCTGCAGTGTGTCTCCCACTCAGGGACAGCAGTATGTGCTGGAGTGTGTCTCCCACTAAGGGACAGCAGTATATGTGCTGGAGTGTGTCTCCCACTCAGGGACAGCAGTATGTGCTGGAGTGTGTCTCCCACTCAGGGACAGCAGTATATGTGCTGCAGTGTGTCCCCCACTCAGGGACAGCAGTATGTGCTGGAGTGTGTCTCCCACTCAGGGACAGCAGCAGTATGTGCTGGAGTGTGTCCCCCACTCAGGGACAGCAGTATGTGCTGGAGTGTGTCCCCCACTCAGGGACAGCAGTATGTGCTGGAGTGTGTCTCCCACTCTGAGGACCTGGAGGACACGAAGGTGTGAGAACTCTTTAAGAGCATTGAGTCCATAGAATAGTAACATGAGTTATTTGGTCTGATAGAGTAAGTGGCTTTATTATCCCACTGTATGTTTGATCCCAGTGACCTACTGTTTGACCTGCGAGGATAAATATAGATTTAGAGGCAAACCAGATGATGAATTGTGGCTCAATGTGTGTGTCTCTGTGTGTGTGTGTATGTGTGTGTGTGTGTGTGTGTGTGTGTGTGTGTGTGTGTGTGTGTGTGTGTGTGTGTGTGTGTGTGTGTGTGTGTGTGTGTGTGTGTGTGTGTGTGTGTGTGTGTGTGTGTGTGTGTGTGTGTGTGTGTGTGTGTGTGTGTGTGTGTGTGTGTGTGTGTGTGTGTGTGTGTGTGTGTGTGTGTGTGTGTGTCTCTCTGTGTGTGTGTGTGTCTCTGTGTGTGTGTGTCTCTGTGTGTGTGTGTGTGTCTCTGTGTGTGTGTGTGTGTGTGTGTGTGTGTGTGTGTGTGTGTGTGTGTTTAATGTACGTGTGTGTCTCTATGTGTATGTGTATGGCATATACTACTGTATACGTGTGCTTGCATGTGTGTGTGTGTGTGTGTCTGTGTGTGTGTATAATCATGTATATGTGTGTTTCTGTGTGTACAGTATGTGTATGGTATATTGTGCGCTTGCATGTGTGTGTGTGTGCGCGTGTGTGTGTTTAATGTACGTGTGTCTCTATGTGTATGTGTATGGCATATACTATATGTGCGCTTGCATGTGTGTGCGTGTGTGTCTGTGTGTGTGTATAATGTATATGCGTGTTTCTGTGTGTACAGTATGTGTATGGTATGTGCGTTTGCATATGTGTGTATGAAAACACAAGGAAATAAAGTGTTTGTATGCCTGTGTGTGTGTGTGTGTGTGTGCACCTGCATGTGTGTGCGCCTGCATGTGTGTTTGTATGTATGTGTGTATGTGTGTTTACGTGTGTGTCTGCTATGAAAAGGGAAACAAAACCAAGCTCAGAGAGAGCGGTGCGAGAGGTGGACCTGCACTCAAGTGCAAAAGACAATTTGAGGCAGAGCTATTGGCAGCCATGTAGCGTTTCCACCAGGGTCATACCTCACCGGGTCCATTTTGGGGCAGAGAAATGACCTATTTCTATGTGTAATTGCTGTAGAACAAGCTAAACCAAGCATGTAATTGCCGCTTCCACCGGGGAAGCCAGAGCAGGAACCTAGCAGAGAGGAAGAAGGGGGGGGGGGGGTTGTTTTGTGAGTCTAAAGAGTGGAGAACGCCGGCACCTTGTCTCCTAAGCCGCCAAAACATCCAGAAAACAAATCAGCCACTCAGTGGCAGATCAGGGGGGCAGAGGACAGCGGGGGGGGGGGGGGGGGGGGGGGCGTCTGGGGGTAGTTTACGCGTCGCTCCTCCTCACCCCTCAGCAAACCAAGGATGCATGATGCCATTCGTTCCACCTGTGATCTGCTTTCTGACCCCCCGCTGTCGCACCGGGACACCTGCATTACACGGATCATGGCCCCCTGGGTTTGATAGACACCCACGCGCTCCGGCGGACGTTTGGGAGGAGGGTCCGGTCGCGCCTCCGTGGTCGTGTGTGATCCTGCCCTGTGTGCTTCTGATGCCTCTGTCTAATCAAAGACTCAATGCAACTCCGTTTACACATGCACCGTTACCTCACAGCACACACACACACATGTGCATAAACTCACATGTACGCACACACGCGCACGCACACACACACACACACACACACACACACACACACACACACACACACACACACACACACACACACACACACACACACACACACACACACACACACACACACACACACACACACACACACACACACACACACACACACCACATCCAGTGAATTAATGAGTGAGTTAATTAAGATGGACTATTCCACCAATTGTTTACCCTTAATGTTGTATCTTGTTCAGATATTGTCCTAATATTTATTTGGATAGTAATGGATTATGTGTAATGGAATAACAAATGCAACAAATGTATCTGTCACTAATAATAGCATCAATACATTGATAATCTGACTGGTTAGTTACAGTGTGCGTTCTGCACAGCTAATCTGACTGGTTAGTTACAGTGTGTTCTGCACAGCTAATCTGACTGGTTAGTTACAGTGTGTTCTGCACAGCTAATCTGACTGGTTAGTTACAGTGTGCGTTCTGCACAGCTAATCTGACTGGTTAGTTACAGTGTGTTCTGCACAGCTAATCTGACTGGTTAGTTACAGTGTGTTCTGCTCAATTGATCTGACTGGTTAGTTACAGTGTGCGTTCTGCACAGCTAATCTGACTGGTTAGTTATAGTGTGTTCTGCACAGCTAATCTGACTGGTTAGTTACGCGTACGTTCTGCACAGCTAATCTGACTGATTAGTTACAGTGTGTTCTGCACAGCTAATCTGACTGGTTAGTTACAGTGTGTTCTGCACAAATAATCTGACTGGTTATAGTTACAGTGTGTTCTGCACAGCTAATCTGACTGGTTAGTTACAGTGTGTTCTGCACAGCTAATCTGACTGGTTAGTTACAGTGTGTTCTGCACAGCTAATCTGACTGGTTAGTTACAGTGTGCGTTCTGCACAGCTAATCTGACTGGTTAGTTACAGTGTGTTCTGCACAGCTAATCTGACTGGTTAGTTACAGTGTGCGTTCTGCACAGCTAATCTGACTGGTTAGTTACAGTGTGCGTTCTGCACAGCTAATCTGACTGGTTAGTTACAGTGTGTTCTGCACAGCTAATCTGACTGGTTAGTTACAGTGTGCGTTCTGCACAGCTAATCTGACTGGTTAGTTACAGTGTGTTCTGCACAACTAATCTGACTGGTTAGTTACAGTGTGTTCTGCACAGCTAATCTGACTGGTTAGTTACAGTGTGTTTTGCACAACTAATCTGACTGGTTAGTTACAGTGTGTTCTGCACAACTAATCTGACTGGTTAGTTAAGTGTGTGTTCTGCACAACTAATCTGACTGGTTAGTTACAGTGTGTTCTGCACAGCTAATCTGACTGGTTAGTTACAGTGTGCGTTCTGCACAGCTAATCTGACTGGTTAGTTACAGTGTGTTCTGCACAGCTAATCTGACTGGTTAGTTACAGTGTGTTCTGCACAGCTAATCTGACTGGTTAGTTACGCGTACGTTCTGCACAGCTAATCTGACTGGTTAGTTACAGTGTGTTCTGCACAGCTAATCTGACTGGTTAGTTACAGTGTGTTCTGCACAGCTAATCTGACTGGTTAGTTACAGTGTGTTCTGCACAGCTAATCTGACTGGTTAGTTACAGTAAGTGTGTGTTCTGCACAGCTAATCTGACTGGTTAGTTACAGTGTGTGTTCTGCACAACTAATCTGACTGGTTAGTTACGTGTGTGTTCTGCTCAACTAAATCGACTGGTTAGTTACAACTAACTGCATACGTTTGAAAGCCCAGCATGCTCCCACGTGCCATTTTCAAGAATAACGATGCCACTCGCGCTATAAACCGGACCTTACCCGTAGCAGTAGGTGACACAGGCTGCGATGGACAGCAGGGTGACGAGGACCACCATACATACAGCAATGGTCACGTTCCTCCTCTTGTCCTGCTCAGCCTGCTGCAGCTCCCACCACTCCAGGTCGCTGAACTGGCAGCGCTCCCCCATGTAGCCCGACACACAGCTGGGGAACGACATCAAGGAAACGAGATCAAATGAGACGGGCAAACTGAGGAGGGAGGGTCTCAAACATAAAGACACCATGGAGCCTTCCGGTACAACCGGAGAGAGACAGACAGATACAGAGTTTTTCCATCAAGTTGCCAGAGCGGTTGATGGATTCACATTCTCTCCAGCCGGGTTAAGTTAAGTTGAACCTGTATTATTCATGCATTTATTTGACCCATCCTAACTATTGAGGAGCAGTGAGCAGGCACACAGTGCAGCGCCCGGGGACCAACTCCAGTTGTAATGCCAGTACCTTGCTCAAGGGCACTGGCAGAAAACCTCACATGCATGTCTTTTTGGTGTGGGAGGAAACCGGAGAACCCGGAGGAACACAGGAAGGACCCCTGGGGTTTGAACCCACGACCTTCTTGCTGTGAGGCAACAGTGCTAACCACTGCACTACCGAGCCACCCAAGTTCTCTGCTACCACAGACTATTTTAGATTAAAGAAGAGTGATTGAACGGGAGGTTATCTGACAAAGTGTCGAACTGACAGCTTAAATGTTAGTATTTGGCTGGTGGCTAGTGCTAATTTCACCCCATGTATGGCATAATGGCTAGATTGGTCCTCTGGACCAGACCGCACATGGTCTAATGACTGGGTTTCATTGCGGGTCCCTCGAGGTCGTACTGAGCTCGGAAGATCTGCCTTCAGTGTCTTTACTGGAACTCTCTTGGAACTCTCTACAAGATACCTTAGAACCAAGAGCTTGTCTCTGTTTGTACCTATTTTAATTGTTTGTATCATGTATCTTTTATTAACTGTTTTTTTAATATACTTGTTTTAATTGATAGCTCTTTTTATGTATTCACTTTTTTTTTGGTCTCAACATCATTGCAAATGAGGCCCTGTCATCAAGGATGTCTCAAGTTAAAATAAAGGCAATATAATCAGTACTATGTTTCCATGTTCTATGTTTCATCCATCATTAAAAAATTACACAATCTATAATATATTATAGTATAGCTTTGAAGGGCTTCTCTTCTCAGCACCCGACTTTAAAATCCATCTCTCATAAACTCTTCATCCTCAGGGGCAAAGTCAAAAGCTTTACCTACAGGACAATAGCGACATCTACTGCATTTGTGGTGTAATAGCACCAATAATAATGAAGAAGGGAGGATGAGACGGCAGACTACAAAACGTTCATGTTCTAATCTATAGTATATAGAATCTATACTGTGTTGCATTTATTCTCCTCACCTTTGTGGACCCAGATGCTTCTCAACCCCCCCCCCAAACATCCACTCTCAGATCTACTCCAAACTCAATCTAACAGTAAACCGTCAACCATGGAGGTCAAAGGTCAATACCGAGGGGGGTCAGAGGGTTATTTACTTGCAGGCGAAAGACTCCATTTCGGGAAAGTAGAAGCAGAGGCCGTCGTACAGGCAGTAGGAGTCGTGGCTGGAGGGGCAGCTCTCCACTGTGTTGTGGCGCTGGGTGGTGATGTCTGCCGGGCTACTGGTGGTCAGCCATGGAGCGCTGCTCTTCAGCTCTGTGGGGAGAAGGGAGGTGTGGAGCAGTGACGTAGGGGACGAGTCTTACTATCAGGTGGTTTCAGAAACAAAAGGTAAATGTTGGCCATTGTAGTAGCTTCTGTCATTGGAAAAGCAATCCGTTGATGTGGAACGACCGCTGTCACTGCATGCTGTCAGGTACTTACAATACTCACACCCTTTTCAAAAAAGTATCATGGTATTTTCAATCAAGTATCGTGGTATTTCCATAATTCTCTGGTCACTATGATGATGGTAGTGACCAAGAAATTATGGAAATACTATTGGTGTCATGGTTTAAATTGGATTATACCATGGTAATGTTTAAAAAAGTGGTACCATGATAATAGCTTTTTCTATGGCAGTATCATCAGTAATTTTTTTCTGGTATGGCAAAACTGTAATTACTATCAAACTGCAATACTTTTTGGTAAGGGCACAGGCAGTAATAAATAACCTTTTTGACACATGTAAAAAGCAGGGCTATTTTTACACATCTTCACTAATTTGAAGAAGACTTTTCAGACAGCACACATGCATTGGGTGTTACTATACTGGAGTGCAATGGTCATGATCATGCAATTCTGATTACTAATAAAAAATAATAAATAAAAAGGCCTAATCAGTGATCCAAATGCAAAGGAATGGAGCGCCACCGCCAATAAGAAATAGAATGGAGACGTGTTTTTATAGTTGATTGACTGATCTCTTGATGAGCTCTTGATACAAGGACGAACACATGCAAGACAACAGAGAAAATGATACAATATTTGCTGTATTTTGAGGCTGTAAAATATTTGTTTACATTGGCATGGTTGTGAACACTTGAGTAAAACTATATTCTGTTTTATACTGGGTTTAGACGGTTTCTAGACAGGCGATTACACTGACATGTGGGCCTAGCTCACTGGCTGTTTTCCCAGATGAAGGTCTTCTGAAAACAGGGCTTTTCAATAAAAAAAAGCCTTCTTCTTGTTTTTCGGTCTTAGCGTATTCATCGGTCGTGGGTGTGGTGACTTTCTAAAAGAATTTACAAAAATCACATTTTCCATCTACAAATCAAACTCTTCAAGAATGTATGTGAAGACACCCTGCGTGTATTTAGTCAAAAGAAAATTGGTTCACTTCAAAGCTTATACTGAAGGCTGTTGAAAAGCAGCAAGTCCTGTTCTGCACCTCACACACCTTGACATGTATGGCCGTTGCCACTGTATCCATCCTGGCACGTGCAGAGATACTTCCCCAAGGTGTTCTGGCACTCTGCCTTCTCATCACATTTGTGCGTTTCCAGTTTACACTCATCGATATCTACAACAGCCATAGAAGAGACATCAGTGACTTAGAAATGTATGACCGTCCATGACCTCAGAATTCGAATACGTGCAAAGATATATGTGAGCAAACAAAAAATATATATGTATTAATTTATTTTTACTAAAGAAAGAAAGAAAGAAAGAAAGAAAGAAAGAAAGAAAGAAAGAAAGAAAGAAAGAAAGAAAGAAAGAAAGAAAGAAAGAAAGAAAGAAAGAAAGAAAGAAAGAAAGAAAGAAAGAAAGAAAGAAAGAAAGAAAGAAAGAAAGAAAGAAAGAAAGAAAGAAAGAAAGAAAGAAAGAAAGAAAGAAAGAAAGAAAGAAAGAAAGAAAGAAAGAAAGAAAGAAAGAAAGAAAGAAAGAAAGAAAGAAAGAAAGAAAGAAAGAAAGAAAGAAAGAAAGAAAGAAAGAAAGAAAGAAAGAAAGAAAGAAATAATTTTCTATGAATAAAAAAGGTGTATGTCAGCATGTACAGTAGTAGTAATGACTTCTGTCTCACCAGTACAATGGTGACCTTCCCCTGTAAAGCCTGGCTGGCACTGACAGTAATATCCACCCACTGTATTGACACATTCTGAACTTTGGCTGCTACACATAGACAGGCCCAGCACACACTCATCCATGTCTGCAAAAACAACGTCAGGACTGATGAGAACCGGATTAATCAGCAGTACATAAGTAAACGTTGTCATTCATTCCAATAGGAAATCCAGTATGTATGAAATGGAGACATGGCAAACATGACTTGAGGTCCAGGACAGAACATGTGCCCAATGATGGCACCTGTGTACATAATGGTCTAAATCAATTATTCCCATTCTTGTTTCCCTCATGGCTCCCCTATCACACCTCTGCAATTGCAATTCAAATTCTAGCCAAACATTGTCATTATATTGGGCAGTAAAAGTCAATGATGTTAGTCGATAAGTCACAGTTAGGACAGCCGAAACCCGACCAATCTTTCGCCGTCGACTAAAGACACACTTCTTCAATCAATATTTGAAATGAATGTCCTCTACTGTCATGCACTCTTCCTAATATACTAACATACACTCGACACTGTAGCACTCAAGTTTGAACACTTGTTATTCAGCTGATAGAGTTGTACCCTTCCTGCTGACTTGTTGTACAAAACGTCTAAGTCGCTTTGGATAAAAGCGTCAGCCAAATGACTAAATGTAAATGTAAAGTCGGGTTGTATAATTTGTACCATGCTGAATGTGTTATTTCTTGTAAATGATAAGCACGTTTCTGATAAGCACAAGATTTAAAGAAAGCCCTTCTGCATTATTGCATGTGGAAAACTCTATGACTATTAGTTGACAAGGTTCTCTCTCTCTCTCTGTAACACTCTAGCCATGTGGTGCCAGTGCATCCACTTCCCCCTCTCTCTCTCTCTCTCTCTCTCTCTCTCTCTCTCTCTCTCTCTCTCTCTCTCTCTCTCTCTCTCTCTCTCTCTCTCTCTCTCTCTCTCTCTCTCTCTCTCTCTCTCTCTTCCCCAAAGATAATATGATAATATATTATCCACACATGACATGAGCACCCAGACACTCACCCACACACAGCTGTCCATCCCCTGTGAACCCCTCCAGACAGAGACAGATGGGACTGCCATCGTCCAACTGGCACTGAGCGTTCACATCACAACGCAGTGAGTAGCAATCATCCTGGTCTAGGAACAGAGGGGCATTAGAGGGAAAGAAACACTACAATTGGCGTCTCACCATATAGACAATTTTAATGTTTGTAAACAATGATGGCCTTTTTGGATGCGTGCACCATTTTGTCCGCGGAGATCTCCAGGGACAGTCTGGATGAAAGCATACGTTTGGTTTCCTTCGCCTAGTCAAGTGCTTTCATCCAGAGTATCACTGGAGTCTTTCCCACGGAAGGACAGCATAGTGCAATTATAGTGTAACCAGGTAAGGGCATTAAAGGTGAATGAATGAATGAATGAAAACTTTATTTAACATATTGCAGAATGGGTACAATACAGTACGGCTCAATACACACAAATGTTAAGGTGATGCAGACCAGAGAAAGACATTTGTCTTGTTTACATCGGGGTCCCCCATTTTCAATTCATAGTGACATTTATGACATCCACAACATACATGACATTCATGGCATAGGGACATACATGACATACAGGTATTTAGTACTGTTACAATTGTGAGATATACGATATGCAAATATACAGTACTGTTACCCATAGATCCTGACAGAGTATATACATATGATGGGGAGGGGACTGTACATTAGGAGGGGGTGGGTGGGTGGGAGAGAAATATACATACGGTGGGGAGAGAACATACGGTGGGGAGGAGACTGTACATTAGGAGGGGGTGGGTGGGTGGGAGAGAAATATACATACGGTGGGGAGAGAATATATACATGCAGTGGGGAGGAGACTGTCTATTAGGAGGGGGTGGAGGTGGGGGGGTTTGGACATTTACGGTGGCCAGTTTCGAATTGCAGCCTCCCGTAGATGCTCTTTAAGAGCGGTTTTGAATGTGGGTAGGGATTCACATTCCTTTACAGCTGTGGGTAGGGCGTTCCACATTAATGTGGCATAATTGCGAAACGTGTTTAGTCCCTTGTTTGAGCCGAATCTGGGTTTAACATGATTTGTTGAGCTTCCTCTGGTGTTGTGGTCGTGGTATTCACTGACCTTTGGGAAGTATTTTGACATGTACATGGGTACCTTAGTGGTGTAGTGTATCTTGTAGACCAGGCCCATTGCAAGTTGCTGTACTCTGTCGTCTACTCTAAGCCATCCTAGGTTGTCAAAGTGGGCAGGGGTGTGGTGGGTTCTAGGGGTAAGGTCAAGTAGAAGTCTGACCAGTTTGTTTTGTGATGTTTGTAATCTTGTTTTTAGCGCCTTTGAGGTGCTTTGGTACCATGAGGTGCAAGCATAGTCGTGCTGTAAGTGGTGTATTTGTTTGGTTAAAATAAGTGTTAAATAGCTCTACAGTCTGACAGCAATCACTGATAGTGTTTGTACCTCCGCTCTGCAGTAAACAGAAAATAAATATTCTGGTATCCCATTCTAACGTTATCCAATCAGGAGAGAGAACCCTATTGTACTTATTTCAAGAAAGCTCACCAAACCAGATTGTCTCACTGCCCTGGCAGATTATGTTACTTGTTTCAAGCACACTATTTGCTTTTTTTTAGCTTTTTTTTTTGTCAGACCATTGTGTGGAGTTCTCTCTCCTGATTGAAGTGGAAACTGGATTCCAGGAAATGTATTTTATGTTTACTGTAGAGCGGAGGGACTGGGAAACACATGTTACTGACCAAACACTCTATATCAGTGATGGCTGTCAGAATGTGGAGCTATTATTTTAACATGTACTGTAGACCACTTGTTTTAACAACAAAATACTACTTACAGCATATTTAAATATGCTGACCCAGTACTAATGCTCCCTGCAGCAGAAAATGAGAACAGTGGAGACACCACTAACTTGTGTGCTTATCTGAATTCAAATGTAGGCCTACTGGGCCTAAAATATAAAACAAATGTATGTGAGCATTGTATACCATTACCAGTTGATCACAACTTACCCGAAATCATCTTCTCTGTGATGAGCAGGGGCTCGCTTCCTTCCTCTGAGTCTTTGTCCGAAACCATCTTCTCCGTGAAGAGAAGGGGTTCGCTTCCTTTCGCTTCCTTCCTCTGAGTCTTTGTCCGAAACCATCTTCTCCGTGAAGAGAAGGGGTTCGCTTCCTTCCTCCGAGTCTTTGTCCGAAACCATCTTCTCCGTGAAGAGACGGGGTTCGCTTCCTTCCTCTGAGTCTTTGTCCGAAACCATCTTCTCCGTGAAGAGCAGGGGCTCGGAGTCCATGTCTACCGCCTTCTCGTCAGCGGGGAGGTCAGGTATTGGCAGGGGCATGCTCTCATCATTTAGGGTTTTGTTTTTGAGAGATGTTGGATCAGCAGACTCACTGTCTCCAGATTCTAAAATAAAAAAAGAGAGGGAATAATTAAATCAGCTTTCATAATTATTTAATCTGAGTAGTGAAAGAACCAAATTACATTGTATGGTTTGGTTCTCTGGTATTCTCACATCTAATGCTAAATGCGTGGATGTGACAGGAGGCAACCAGGGTATTCTCTGTAATTCTTGGGCAAAAGACCTTAAGAATTCACACATGTTCTCCCTGAGCCCCAGGACAGTTCAGTCAATACTTGTGAACACGCACCACTCACTCCTGGAGAGAACCCTCCCAGCGGTGATGTAACTGGCATGTAAAATCTGGGGCTGCTCCATAGACAATGAATTGGGGCTCTGACTTCATGAGGCTCTTACACCTAAACAAGGTTCTCTCAATACTAGAATGCAAACCTCATCGTCGTCTCTCTCTGATTTCTAGCGTCAGGAGAAAGTGCTGCGTGTTTCCACAAATACTGACTGCACAGTCCTGAGGCACAGGAACAACACATGTGAATTCTTAAAATGGGTGGCATTCTGCTTTTAAGTCAACTTCAATTTGTGTAGTGATTACCAGGAAACCACACCATGCATGCCAGTTCCATCTGGTACGTAAGACTACTCCCAGGTCACAGAACCATCTGACAATCTCATGGGTTAATAAACAACACAATCATCTCACTTCACTCATGTAGTTTATTTTTTTTTTAGAATTGATGCAGAGCTGTCAAAAGGTACAGTAAGTGGGGAGGCCCTTATGTCACCTGTTGTTCCATTGGACGCATTGACCGGAAAGCAGTCTTTTCCGTCTTCTGATTGGACATAGTGTGATAGACAGGAGCAGTGGGCGAATCCTAGCCTGCTCACACACACCTGGCCACAACCTCCATTCCGGTGAAGGCAGACATCAGCCCCTAAAGGTGAATAGGAAGGTTGATCATCAGAAATTATGATTCTTATATTCTTGGTTTTACTCTTTTGTCAGTGGCACATATACTTATTATTACGGTCTAAAACTCTAAATCAGCATACAATCATATTAGAACATCTTCGTCTTTGTCTCCGACTGTACCTGGCTTAGCAAGGGGGTGGACCACCACGAGGGATGCGGGTTGGACAACGTTGTCATGGATACGCTCCAGTTTTCTCCCCGTCCGCTTGTGTACGCACCGCAGGAGCTGGTGTTCCCAGTCTGCGATCCAGAGCCTGTCCTCAAACACGGCCAGATCAAAAGGCCGACCTGGGGCACGAAGAGGACACCCGTACGGAAAAGGGTTATAAAAGAACATACATACACTGTGTCTGCCTTCAGATAATGTATAGGAAACATAATCGCTGCCAGATATCATGACTGTACTCCTAACATCTTTACATACTTTATGTTCAATTACTGGTTGCTCAAACCATATATTCTGTAAATTCCCTGTAGGAATCACATTTACTGTAGTGCCAATTATTTGTTAGACCACAAGTACCAATCTTGTAAGATTTGTATACATCTTTTCCATTATGGGAAAGAAGGATATACAGTACAATGTTCATGTTCCACAATATGATCCGACTGCCTGAAAAAACTTCTTCAAAGAGGAAACCCATCTTGACTGGGGGTGTTCTTGACTACAACACTGACCAGAGATATAAACCATGTGCATATCTCTGTGTGTAAATGGACGGCATTTATACAGCGCTTTTATCCAAACTTATGCCTCACATTCACCCATTCACTCACACATTCACACACCGACGGCGGGAAGCAACCATGCAAGGTGCCAACCTGCTCATCGGGAGCAGTTAGGGGTTAAGTGTATCAAGGACGCTGGCGGGAGGAGCCAGAATCGAACCAGGAGCCGTGTGATTGCGTGCGTTGTCTGTGCTCCACACAAGCCTCACCTACTTGGTTCTCTATCAGGACCCGTCTGTCGGAGCCGTCCAGGGCCGACGTCTCCACCACGCCCCTCTTCCTGTCGCACCAGAACAACCGGTCCTCTGTGAAGTCGACGGTCAGGCCGCTGGGGGCCACCATGTTGCCTCTGGCCACGACCGCGCGCTCCTTTCCTTCCAAGGAGGAACTCTCCACCGCAGGCCTGCTGCCCATGTCAGTCCAAAACAACTTCCTCAAAAAGTAAAACAGAGACTGTAAGCCATGATGATGATGATGATGACGATGATAACGATGATGATGATGATGATGATGACAATGATGATGATAACACTGCTACTAATAATACTACTAATCATTTTATATTTGATGAATGCTTTTACTCAAAGCACCTTACAGTATTATGAGCTAAAAATCAAACCCCTAACCTTGGCAGTGCTGATGCCATTCATGGCTCATTGATCTACAACATGCACAGAAATAGAGTAATCTGTATTTGGTTAAAGGGATAGTTGGGATTGTTGGACATTAAGTTGTATGCAATACTTGCTGGTACTGTAGTGGAAGCAAAGCTATTAGCTTATTTGCAAAGTCCCATCCAACAACATGCAGGTAAAAGGGTTATATTACCCATTTCCAACACAAAACCACAGTCCTCCAGCATTTCAGATTCTTCTATCACTTGGCACTATATTGTTTTATTGAAACAAGACCGTTTATTACTATGCACTGTAGCCGGTTCACAGTGTTGGACATGGGTAACCCGGCTTTGCCTGCATGTTGTAGACTGAAACATATTTGGTGCTGTGAATCACCCGAATCCTCATTTGCTGCCTGTCTCTAAAGCTTCCCGGTTCGCTCAGAACCCGGCCAGAACTCTGACCACGGGACTCAGTAAAGTCTAATAGCTTTGCTTCCACTACACTACTGGCAAGTATTTCATACAATTGAATGTCCAGAAATGTTAACTATCCCTTTAAGAAGACAGAAAAAAAAAACATGTACTTACTTTGCCAGAGGATGAACTGCGATCCCCCTGGGTTTCTGCAGTCCTTTACTTACGATGGTTTCTCTGTCCAGTCCAGTCAAGGAACTGCAGTCGATCGTTGACCGGCTGGACGACAACAAAACAGGAAATAATGAGTCTAGAATAAACATGTTGTTATACCAAACTACTACGGTTGAGGAGCCAGGAAAAACAAGCTAAAAAAGCGGTGACAGTAAAATGATCTGAATCTGAATCTGAATGATTCTATAGTAGGTTAAATAATAGTAATGAGAACAGAATAGCTTTTACCTTCATAGAGAGCACTAGTCAAAACGTTGTTTTAAAAACCCAATAGGAAAGACCAAGATTAACAATCCCAATTGGGATATCCAATATCAAAAGAAATGTTACACCAAAAGGTATATAAAGTAATTATGTATATTTGCTATATACTCTTGACACATCACACACCAATGACCTTAAACAATGTTGAAGCATGTTTAAGTGTAAACCAGACAACTGTAGGAAGCAATGAGAGAGAGCATAAGTGGACCAGCAATTAAAATCTCATATAGAATGTATATAATATACACATTCTATATGATATAAATAATATATATAATTGGCTTCTCTATCCTTCCTATCCCCTCTAAAACATCTTTCCTAAGTTGCTCTATCTGTTCACGATCATTCAACTCCTCATTATACCACCTACCCAAACTTTTCACAGGCTTGTCCCTTATCAATGGAATTTCCTCCTCATCTATGTAAAACCTTCTCTCTATTACCTTCCCTCTGGTCAATGGAATGCTTTTCTCAATTTACTAGGCTTAATCTAATCAATACACAAGAATCCTGAGGCTCTGGGTCTTTGGTAGTCTGAGGCCCCTGACAGTCCGGGGGCCCGGTGCCCTGGGGCATTGGGTTGGTAATCCAGGCATCGGTTCTTGTATTCATCCCACTCCACCACAAACCTGCGGTCAGTCCAGTACAACCTGCGGTTGATCCAGTCCACAGCCAATCCCTCTGGTGCATCCAGACCCTCGGAGACCAGAACTTCCCTGGGACCACCACTCAAATCAACCCGTTCTATTTGGTTCATATTGGCAAAGTACATCTAGCAAAACAAGAGGAATGAATGAAAAATACAGTTAGCACATAATATTGTATGCCATCAAATGGTAAGTTCAGAATTTTAAGGCCTCTAGTTCCGACTCTATTTCTGACTCATCAATGATGTTGTCTCAGCCCAATCCATACTGTGCTTCATGCTGGATACCCAACTCCTCCTTAGCTTGTTACAAAACAGTGTACTGTAAACTTAATGGGGCCATTGTGAAAAGCACCTAAACATATTAGAAAACAAACCTTTTATGTTTGGATACAGCGTGGAGTGGGTTTCAGCCTTTATTTCAGGGCTTGTACAGACTGAAATGTGGCCCCATTACTCTGAATTTGGTTTGTGACTAACTAGCCGGTGCCGAGCATGGACTCTACCAATCAACAACATCATTGGTAAGTAGAAAATAGAGTAGCGATCCAAGGTCCAAAATTCTGAACTTACCCTTTAATGAAGCCAGTGAACGTATCCATTCATGTAAAAGAAGCATGGATCATTTAAGACACTTAGCGTAAGAAGAAACGCAGGAAGAACAAATGCAAGAAGAACAAATGCAGGAAGAGCAAAACTCATAACTTTTCTAATCTTTTATCATACAGGATATATAGGTGTCCAGTAGGTGGCACTGTATCTCTACACTAAAACAAGGTGCCAAGTAACTCCAGTACCACTTAATTTTTTTTAATGAGTTTAGTCAAAACAACGAATACAACTGTATTGTATACTTAGGAAATACTTGCATACTTTTTTTTTATATTACGTTACTTTTTAAAGCTGGGTAGTTTTCATTATTAACTTTTTTAGATATTTACATTTACATTTTGTCATATAGCTGACGCTTTTATCCAAAGTGACTTACAAGTTCTGTACGACAAGTCAGCAGGAAGGGTAATAATAATAATAATAATAATAATAATAATAATAATAATAATAATAATAATAATAATAATAATAATAATAATAATAATAATAATAATAATAATAATAATAATAATAATAATACATTCAATTTGTAGTGCACTCTACATTTGGAAACCAAATATCAGAGTGCAGGGTAATAATAATAATAATAATAATAATAATAATAATAATAATAATAATAATAATAATAATAATAATAATAATAATAATAATAATAATAATAATAATAATAATAATAATAATAATAATAATAATAATAATAATAATAATAATAATTGTTGTGAAGGATCAGATTAAACCGAATATATTTATTTATTTATATATATTTAAATAGTGTTTGTATATCGTTTGATATCCCCTGTATATTCCTTGTACAATATGCACTGAATATCCCTTTAGTCTACTAAACAGCCCATAATAGTTTCATTCTACCATTGGACGAGAACCTGGCGCCAGGTTGCCATACCCCTAGGTTCAAGTTCAATCGTGCCGCCCAACATGTCGTGGCAAGCCCCGGTTCCGCGTAGGAATACGTCTGGCGAAATACGAATGGTACTATTTGTTCATAGCGCATATATATATGGCGCAAGTAAAGTAGAACTTTCTTTTAGTCCAGTTCTTTACCCTCCAACAGAGTGACAGACGCGAAGCCTCACCCACGACGCACGTGTGGTGTAGTAAGGCCTACTTGGCCTCAGAATAGGCATGGAGATATCGTGTGGATTAATAGTTGAATAGTCATAGTTTGGCACTATACCGTCGAGTTGGACGTATTCTATTAAGCTAATAATAGTCTATTTATGTATGGTGCATCGTTCGGTTAGAGTTATAAAGTTATCAGTACCCCCATCGTTCCTGACGTTATCTGGACGCTTAACCAGGCTGGGCAGACCCCTAGTGGTGCTTGCATCCGAGGAGCTCCGGGTCAGGGCGACTGGACCTGTATATTGGATTACTCTACCCGGACGACGGCGAGCCTTCCCCGGCTTGGATTATGCTTTGGGTGCTTTGATTATTCCATGGATAACGGCCAACACTCCAAGTTGATTCTCCCAAGAAACCGTCGGCCAGATGGGATACCGCCAGCGGCTTCTCTAACCCCCCCCCTCCTACTGTCTTACAACCAGCGGGACCCCCCCCCCCCCCTTAGTGTATCCAGCTATAATCATTTGAGTACCATCGCTATAGTTCCTAAATATCCAGGTTGTATACTTACTCCCTGCGTAACCAGAGATTGGACATTCAATGTTGATTTACCTACGAATACTCATTTGCCATACAAGTGCATATTTCAAATCATAAGTGTAAACAAGTGAACGTTGTATATACCTTTTGCTATATTAAATATTCGATTTGTACATTTGTGTGGATTCGTTTCATCAGGTGGGAAAGTGTTCATCATACTTATATCATGTACTGGATGGCCAGAAGTTAAAGTACAAGAGGTAGTGGTATTAAATACCATATCTAACAATACAGTCAGAGAATTGTCCCCCTCAGTTACAATTGGTCCTTCGAGCCGGAGGGTAACTAGTGTAATATTAATATAGTGTTATTAATATTGAAATGGCCTATGATGAACACTCCACGAAACGGTCCTCCTAACCTAGAACGCCCGCGGCGCAGACGACAGCCACCTCAGTACTTAGAGGATTACACTGTCAGTCAACTACCTAGCCTTCGACAAACGGTAAACGCGGTAAAAGTAGAAAGTAAAATTATGTCTGACCTTAACGACCAGGTTTCCCCGACCACAGAGGCCCTAGTAGGTCCTAATGTAACTGACCAAGCTCACGGTGGGGACCAGGAGGTAGCGGACATGCCTTTACCCCCCGCCACTACCCAAGAAGTAGTCCCCGACCAGCACCGGGAGGAAGACAACCCTACAGAGAGAGAACTCTGCACGGAAGAAGAGGAGGAGAGCGCCGAGGAAATAGAGCTCCAGGACTCCCCAACGAGTACCCCCAGGAGCGGCTCACGCAGGAGCGGCTCACCTCCACAACCGCCTTCCCCCAGCGAAGCGGAGAGGATGCTACAACAGGCGTTCCTCGTCAGCCTGACAGCCGCTACCGAACGCGATCGACTTCAGGGTGAACGCGACCGTCTCCAAGCACAGGCGCTCAGCGAGCGCGAACAACTCCAAGCGCAACAACGGAGCGAAGAAGAGCACACACGCCTGGAGATGAGATGCCTTCAGACGGAAGAGAATATGGCAAGAGACCGGGCCGACGCCCAGCGCGCCGCTGCCGGTGCCCAAAGAGAAGCAGATCTCACCAAGCGCGAAGTCGAGCGCGACAAGTTACAAGCGCAGCTAATGGAGCAGCTGATCCGCAAGGCAACACCCTCTCCCTCCGCCAGGGGTTCAAGGAACTCGTCGAGACAACAGTCAAGGGCAGCGTCTCCTCAACGAGCAAGCGACCCTGAACTTGACCAACAGACCGAGCCTATACCCCCCGCAGACCCCCTTCCCAGACCGGTCCAAGCGAGACCCAGCTACAAGGAAGGAGCGGCATACACTGCGGAGAAGCTAAATAAACGATTACAGGATCTGGAAGATCTGATAGAGGAAGAAGAGGGAGAGGAGGAGAACCAAGCCCGACGACAGCACAGTACTCCACCGGACCAGGAGGTCCAGTACAGTCCAGGCTATACCCCCGCGGCGCTGCGCTACAGACCCCCGACTCTATTCACGGGTGAGCACGACGCACGACCAGCCCCGAGGAATAGCACCTGGACCAGCGGGCCATGGTACCCTGTCAGTACCAGCCCACAGCGAGGCGCAAGAGGGGACTCGCCCAGGAGGTCTCTCCCCCAACGCTCGCCGATGTATCAGCCATCCACGGCGTCATACATTGCCACGCCGTCATTTCCAGACTTCGCCTATGAGAGTCGAGCACAGTACACGGAGCTCCGGATGTGCTTAGAGACAATGATGGTGGATGTCGCTGATGAACGCCACAAGTATGCAATATTACTGAAGCACCTGAAAGTACCGCGAGCGCACAATATAGCGCTAGCCTATGCCACCTCTTCGACACCATACACAGCGGCCCTAGCGGCGCTGGACCAGAGATATGGACGTATATGGGATTACGTAATCCAAGAGATAAGGCATATTGATCGCCTACCCCCAGCCACAGACAATCGCTCATTAGACGACCTGTCAATCAAAGTGCAGTCCCTGGTAGGGATGCTGGGAGCGCAACGGGAAAAGGGCATGCATGAGCTATACGCCAACTCTAACGTCGAGAGGATTTTGGAGAAGCTGCCACCCGCAAGACAGGAGCGTTTTAGGCGGCAGAGAGACTACCGGGATCCCAACGGCCCCGAGCCATCCCTCCTTGATCTAGCTGACTTCCTGGCGAGAGAAGTCAGCAGCTTACGACTGGATACATTCGGGCGGAGCACGCCAAGCTCCAGAGAGGGACCCAGGAGAATAAATGATGGAAGAAGATCGGTGACTGTCATGCACCAATCAGAGTCAGTACCGAGCAGTAAGAGTCACAGCACCCCCTCGAGAAAAGAGAAGTGGAAGATAGCATGTCCCTACTGTGAGAAAGAACACTGGCTGTCACAATGTGACCTATTCACAAAGATGAATGCAGAAGAAGTGAGTCAATGGATAAAGTCCAACAGGCGCTGTTACCGATGTGCGCGGCCACACATGGCAGCCGAATGCCGCCTAAAGAAAAGGTGCAGCCGGTGCGACGGAGCCCATCTAGATATACTACACGAGAGTAACAGAAGACGGCCTCCACCTGCACCATCGAGCGGCACCAAGGCAAGTGTCATGTACATTGACCCCGCCAGCAGCAGCGGCGCCCAAGTGCTCTTAAAGGTAGTCCGTGTGACATTGAGCTACCAAGATAAAGTCATGGACACTTACGCCGTCCTTGATGACGGGTCAGAGAAGACCCTTCTGCTCGCGTCCGCTGCGGCCCAGCTGGGACTGCGGGGGAGCAAGAACGAAATGACGATTCGGACAATAAGAAGAGATTTAAAGACGATAAAGGGCGAGAATGTCTCCTTCACTATCGCAGCAAACGGGCAGCCAGAGCGACGGTATAAGATTACAAATGCTTTCACCAGCCAAGAAATAGGACTATCGCAGTACACCTACCCTGTCACCAAGTTGATGGATAAATATGTGCACCTGCGCCAATTACCTATCCCGCTCATAGACGGCGCTACCCCGACCCTGCTGATAGGCTCCGACCATGCAGAACTCATAGTCCCGATTGACCGGGTCCATACAGGACCCCGAGGCTGTCCTGCAGCAGTCGAGACCCGCCTAGGGTGGACCCTACAAGGCCCCCTCGCTAAATCTCTCAACCGAACAGCAGCCACTAGCTGCCTCCACTCCAGAACGACAGAAGAAGACACCACTCTCCTGCAGCATGTCGAGAGGCTATGGACACTAGAGACAATGCCCTTTAAGAACGAAAAGAAAGATATTCGTTCTAAAGAAGACATTTACGCCATCAACCTACTCGAGCAGGGGACAAAGAGAGTCACAGTCGGCGGAGTGATGAGATACGCAACTCCACTCCTGAGGCGAGAGGGAATGCCCACCTTTCACGCAAAGAAAGACGCCACGGAGCGCTATCTATTGAACACGGAGCGGCGCCTAGCCAAAGACCCCGCTCAAGAGAGTGTGTACCGCGCTGAGATTGAGAAGCTAATCACAGCGGGACACGTAACAAAGATTGACATTAAAGAGGCCGATCAGACGACCGAATCATGGTACGTGCCGCATCACAAGGTCCATCACAACGGCAAGGATCGCATTGTGTTTAACTGCAGCTACCAGATCGGATCCCAAAATCTGAATAAAGAGCTCTTGCCCGGCCCCACACTCGGCCCCTCCCTACTAGGCGTGCTACTGCGCTTCCGCCAGGACAAGGTGGCTATCAGCGGGGATATCAAAGGGATGTTCCTGCAGGTGAGACTAGTAGAGGAGGACAAGCCCCTGCTGCGGTTCCTATGGAGGGAGAGGATCGGAGATGAGAACCCAGCCATCTACCAGTGGGAAGTACTCCCCTTCGGAACCACATGCAGCCCGTGCTGTGCTACATTTGCACTACAGAAACACGTCGCAGAGGACCCAGCAGCAGATGAAGAGGTCCAACACAGTGTGAAGAACAGTTTCTACGTGGACAACTGTTTACAAAGCGTTTCGACTCAAGAAGAAGCCGAGGCTCTCCTAATCAAGTTACGCGCCTCCCTGATCAAAGGCGGCTTTGATCTCAGGCAGTGGGCCAGCAGTGACCCGCACGTATTGCGCAGCCTCTCCCCCGCGGACAAGGCTGCCAGCAGCGAGACCTGGATGGCGACCATCCCAGGAGAAGCCCAAGAAATGACACTAGGACTAGTCTGGCGCTTCAAAACAGACTCGCTCCACTATAGACACAAACCCTTGGCTCCAGAGCAGGGAAGGTCGACGGCGATACCGACCACCAGACGGAGTGTGTACAGAACACTCGCCAGACAATATGACCCGTTGGGATGTATTCTACCTTACACCACCAGGGCAAAGATGATTGTACGAGCACTATGGGACAAGGACCAGGGCTGGGACGACCCAATACCCGCACACCTTGCCTCAACATGGAGAGAGTGGGAGACGGAACTCCGCTCACTCCCAGGCGTCAATATACGCCGCAGCTACTTCCCATCCACAGTGAGGCCAGAGACATGTGAGATTGATCTACACGTCTTCAGCGACGCCTCCGAAGTAGCCTATGGATCGGTGGCCTACTTGCGTGCCCAAGAGAAGGGAGGAAAGATACACACTGCTTTCATCCTGGCCCGCTCAAGAATAGCCCCACGAAAGCAACAATCTATCCCGCGTCTAGAGCTCTGCGCAGCCCTAGCAGGAGCGCATCTAGCCACGTTAATCCAACGTGAACTCACCATTCCGGTGCACAGAACAATCTTGTGGTCAGATTCCACGACAGTACTCACATGGATCAAGTCTGATTCATGCAGATACAAAGTCTTCGTGGGAGCCAGAGTCACCGAGATTCAAGAGTTAACAGAAGCAGCGAGCTGGCGGTATGTGGACACCAAACACAACCCAGCTGACGTCATCACCCGGGGAATGTCTCTGGATGACCTAACCCGTCGCAACATCTACAGTGACGGACCAGAATTCCTCAAGCTCCCGGAAGGAGAGTGGCCTACGCCCACCCCACGGGAAGCAAGTAACGAGGAGGCTGAGAACAAGAAACCTATGTTCTGTGGACTGAGCACAGTCGCCTCCACAGACCCCAACATAGATGACTGCATTACCCTAGAGAGTGCGCAGCAAAGAACATTCCTGCGGCACCACCCAGAGATTCAGTCCACCACTGACATGTCAGCAGCTGACTACGAAGAAGCAGAACTTCTTCTACTACAACGAGCCCAGAGAGACTCGTTCCCCGATGAGCTAGACTGTCTACAGGGAGGAAACCCCGTCCCATCAGACAGCAGACTGCTTCACCTGGCACCAGAGAGTGACGCCCATAATCTCATCAGAGTGGGTGGTCGCCTGCGGAGAGCCCCCGATCTACCGGATGATATTAAGTACCCGATCGTCTTGAACAGCCGACACAAGGTCACAGAGCTGATCATAAAGAAATACGACGAGGATGTACACCACGCAGGAGCAGAGAGAGTCTTCGCGGAGATCAGACGTCGTTATTGGATACTGCAAGGGAGAGAAGCAGTACGGCGCTTCCAGCGAACCTGTCTAGACTGCCGTAAGTGGCGCGCGCAGCCCAGCATACCACGGATGGCTGACTTACCCCCCTGTCGCCTCCGAATCGGCGACAAGCCATTCCACTCCACAGGCATGGACTGCTTTGGCCCGTTGTATATAAAGAGAGGAAGAGGAACCGAGAAGCGGTGGGGTATTGTATTCAAATGCATGACCACCAGAGCGATACATATCGAGCTCCTTCCGACCATGAGCACAGACTCATTCCTTATGGCCTTCCGAAGATTCACATCACGGAAAGGAAAACCGTCTACATTGTTGTCTGATCACGGGACAAACTTTAAAGGCGGAGAAAGAGAGCTGAGAGAGAGCTTCCAAGCTATGGGCCCAGAACTTAGACCCACCTCGCTCCATCCCAGATTGACTTCCAGTTTAATCCCCCGAACGCACCCCACTTCGGTGGAACCTGGGAACGAGAAGTACGTTCTATAAAGACAGCCCTGTACGCCGTGCTTGGGGCCCAGACTGTGGCGGAGGAAGTCCTAATGACAGTCCTCACGGAGATCGAGGGAGTATTGAACTCAAAGCCCCTCGGTTACGTCTCCAGTGATGTAGCAGATGTCGACCCAGTCACCCCCAACACACTCCTAATGGGGCGGCTGGACCCCGCGCTACCCCAGACAATGTACAGGCCTGAAGAAGCAAACGGCCGAAGAATGTGGAGGTACAGTCAAGTACTAGCTGACAAGTTTTGGAGCAGCTTCCTACTCCACTACCTACCGTCTCTACAGACCCGCCAGAAGTGGGTAAAAGAGAGAGACAATTTGACAGAAGGAACAGTCGTCATGATTATTGACCAGTCACTACCCAGAGCTATGTGGCCGGCTGGCCGCGTAAGCAAAGTGATCACCGGTGCCGATGGCAAGGTCCGAGCAGCTGAAGTACTCGTCCAAGGGCGCACTTACACACGACCCGTGGCGAGGCTCATAGAACTGCCCCGACTCCCGGATACTATCGATGATGACCATGACCCCATGACTTTGTGAGTTGACTGACCCTTACAGCGGACCTTGAGTGGTAGACAGTGCGGTTAATCTGTCTCTGCTTAGCTAATTAGGTGGGACTAATTAGGGGGCGGCTGTTGTGAAGGATCAGATTAAACCGAATATATATATTTATTTATATATATATATTTAAATAGTGTTTGTATATCGTTTGATATCCCCTGTATATTCCTTGTACAATATGCACTGAATATCCCTTTAGTCTACTAAACAGCCCATAATAGTTTCATTCTACCATTGGACGAGAACCTGGCGCCAGGTTGCCATACCCCTAGGTTCAAGTTCAATCGTGCCGCCCAACATGTCGTGGCAAGCCCCGGTTCCGCGTAGGAATACGTCTGGCGAAATACGAATGGTACTATTTGTTCATAGCGCATATATATATGGCGCAAGTAAAGTAGAACTTTCTTTTAGTCCAGTTCTTTACCCTCCAACAGAGTGACAGACGCGAAGCCTCACCCACGACGCACGTGTGGTGTAGTAAGGCCTACTTGGCCTCAGAATAGGCATGGAGATATCGTGTGGATTAATAGTTGAATAGTCATAGTTTGGCACTATACCGTCGAGTTGGACGTATTCTATTAAGCTAATAATAGTCTATTTATGTATGGTGCATCGTTCGGTTAGAGTTATAAAGTTATCAGTACCCCCATCGTTCCTGACGTTATCTGGACGCTTAACCAGGCTGGGCAGACCCCTAGTGGTGCTTGCATCCGAGGAGCTCCGGGCCAGGGCGACTGGACCTGTATATTGGATTACTCTACCCGGACGACGGCGAGCCTTCCACGGCTTGGATTATGCTTTGGGTGCTTTGATTATTCCATGGATAACGGCCAACACTGCGGAGTGTTGGAACTACCCCCCGGAGAGGACTCCAGGTGAGACGGCGCTCTACACCAGTGAGGTCGCCTCACGTCTCTCCGTTGTGGACCGGCAGCTACCGTCCACCAGAGGGTCCAGCTGTATTCGTCTGCGGACCGAGGTTCTGTGGGCACCGTGTTCAAGACTTTGAATTCTCCCAAGAAACCGTCGGCCAGATGGGATACCGCCAGCGGCTTCTCTAACCCCCCCCCTCCTACTGTCTTACAACCAGCGGGACCCCCCCCCCCCCTTAGTGTATCCAGCTATAATCATTTGAGTACCATCGCTATAGTTCCTAAATATCCAGGTTGTATACTTACTCCCTGCGTAACCAGAGATTGGACATTCAATGTTGATTTACCTACGAATACTCATTTGCCATACAAGTGCATATTTCAAATCATAAGTGTAAACAAGTGAACGTTGTATATACCTTTTGCTATATTAAATATTCGATTTGTACATTTGTGTGGATTCGTTTCATCAGGTGGGAAAGTGTTCATCATACTTATATCATGTACTGGATGGCCAGAAGTTAAAGTACAAGAGGTAGTGGTATTAAATACCATATCTAACAATACAGTCAGGGAATTGTACCCCTCAGTTACAATAATAATAATATTTGTACTTCGTTACAATTATACTTAAGTACTGTTTTTGGTGATTTGTACTTTACTTGAGTATTATTAGGTTTGTATACATGTACTTTTACTCAATTACATTTCAGAGTAAAAAATACATACTTTTTACTCCTTACATTTAAAATGCAGACCTACAAAGTACAAAGTACAAATCTCGCAGGTCCAACTATTTTAATTAGTATATTTGTTTCTCTGGCCGAACTAACGTTAACGTTATTAATCCTGCGGCCACACTTTATTTAAAAACAGCCAATCAAATCCTGATCAATGGAAAATGAACCCGCCCATACCCATGCTGATTGGTCCTAGAAAGACTAGAAAGCAGGGATCTTTGATTAAACACCTGCTATCAGAAGAATAGACAGTCAGAAAAAAAGTTTAAACTTTTTAGTACTTAAGTACATTTAAAAGTAGAAACTTTTTTACTTTTACTCAAGTGTGTTTTTAGCCAGATACTCTGACTTTAACTTGAGTAAGATTTCGAGACGGTACCCATACTTTCACTTAAGTATAATTTCTGGGTACTTTTTACACCCCTGATAATAACTTTGTTTTATATAGCGCCTTTCAGAAGACCCAAGGTCGCTTTACATAGGGGGACAAAAATAACAAAAGTAACAAGCATAGTGGACAGACACAACATACAAAGTGAGAGATTAGGGGTTAAAGGCCAAGTTGAAGAGGTGGGTTTTGAGGAGTTTTTTGAATGAGTCCAGAGTTGGGGCGTTGCGGAGTTCTGCAGGGAGGGAGTTCTAGAGGGTGGGAGATGCCACACTGAAAGCTCTGTCCCCAAAGGTCCGCAGTCTTGTTCGTGGAATGGAGAGCTGACCAGTGTCCGTGGATCGCAGGGACCGTGACTGAGTGTAGGGGTGGAGGAGGTCAGTGAGGTACTGAGGTGCCAGAGCGTGGAGGGATTTGTAAGTGAGCGGTTTTGTAGGTAATGCGGGATTTGATGGGGAGCCAGTGGAGGTGGATAAGGGTGGGGGTGATGTGCTGCCAGGGTTTGGTGCGGGTTAGAACCCTGGCAGCTGAGTTTTGAACATACTGGAGGATGTCCAGGGTTTTGCTTGGAACCCCGGACAGGACCCAGGGTACAATTCTTTCAGCTGAGTAACAATGTTCATCAAAGTGTTGAAACTTGAGTGCTGCAGTGTTGAGTGCATAGTAGTAGAGACATATTAGTATATTATGAAGAGTGCAGGATAGTAGAATAATAATAATAATAATAACTTTTTATAGCATACATGTATTGCAGCTCAAAGTGCTTTGCAGCAAATAGCATAAACATAGGCATAACATTTGCATACAGTTGACAGAATAAAAGCAATGCATAAAGTGCAGACATAAGAATAGGTATAAAAGACAATAAAAGTAGTGCAATGTAGAAAGTGCAGACATAAGAATAGGCATAAAGTAAGTACAATAAGTACAGTGTTGCTCGAAAGCATGTGAGCAACACTGTACTTGTAAAATAAGTACAATAAGTACAGTGTTGCTCAAAAGCATGTGAACCCCCCCGGAACAGCCAGTCCCCAAAACACCCCACAGATCAATCCCCACCACATCCCCATCCAAGACACACAACCTGATAAAGCATGTCATGACCGAAGGAAAACACAAACAGCCCGCGCGCCACTCACACCGCCATGCACGACAGTAAGAAGGTTAGTTTTTTTGTATTTGTAAAACTTAACAAGACTTAAAAGCAACAACAACAATGGGACTCATCAAGCACCCAATACTTTAGTGCTATGAAAACATAGGACACTTAGAAATCCAAGTGTGTTTGTACAGTATTACCAAATGTATGCTTTGCCCTTACTTTGTTTTGTATTGGATCATAATCCAAAGCTATGAGTGCTCCTTGACGCTCTTCCAGAAGCTTCTGGTCTCCAGAACCATCCAGATTCACTCTTCGTATATCAACCGTATTGGCAAACAGCAGGTAAGGGGGTGGCCCTAGAGAAGAATGACATGTGTTGATGTTAGCACTTCATTACATGTTGAGTGTGTAGTATGTACAGTATATTGGGTTAGGGGGAGGCTGCAAATGTGTGTGTGTATGTGTCTAGTATGTAGGTATAATATGTATGCGTGTGTGTGTGTGTGTGTGTCTAGTGTATGTAGGTACAATATGTATGCATGTGTGTGTGTGTGTGTGTGTGTGTGTGTAGTATGTACAATAATGTATGTGTGTGTGTGTGTAGTATGTAGGTACTGTATTGTATGCATGCTTTTGTAAAAGATAAATGGCTGCATTTATATAGCGCTTTTATCCAAAGTGCTTTACAATTTGTTCCTCACATTTTACCCATTCACTCACACATTCACACACCGATGGCAGAGGCAACCAGGCAAGGTGCCAACCTGCTCATCAGGAGCAATTAGGGGTTCAGTGTCTTGCTCAAGGACACTTTGACACACTGCCCGGGAGGAGCGGGAATCAAACTGGGAACCTCTGGATTACCAGACGACTGCTCTATCACCGGAGCCACTGTCACCCTTTTGTGTATGTAGTATGTAGGTAGTAGGTACAATATATGTATGTGTATGTGTGTGTGTGTGTGTGTGTGTGTGTGTGTGTGTGTGTGTGTGTGTGTGTGTGTGTGTGTGTGTGTGTGTGTGTGTGTGTGTGTGTGTGTGTGTGTGTCTGTGTGTGTCTGTGTGTGTCTGTGTGTGTGCGTATCTCCTGTGTGTGTGAGTGTACTGTAGGTTCCAGAATGTGCACAAGCGTGTATCTCCTCTGTGCGGTGAGTGTACAGTACGTGTGTCAGTCAGGGGGATGTGTCTGTCTGTACTGCAGAACTCACCAGTAGCAGTGCACCGCTTGCCACCCTGATGGAGCTGGTAGCCCGGCAGACAGTCACATTCCCACCTAGCGGGGCCCACGGCGACACAGACCTGACTGCAGCCGCCTCTGTCCGCAGACGAACAGCCTGGAACAGCCAGACAGTGTTTAGAGGCAAAGCAAAGCACAGACACACTTCTGTTCCTTACAAACACACTCCACTTTATTAGCTGCGACCAGAATCTCTAGAACGTCTGTCGGTCCACAAAAGTGTCCCCCCACCCTCTAGCGGACAGAGTTTTCGCCCTAGGAGGCTGACATTTTTGCAGGGAGGTCAACTGAGTGCGTGTGAAGGTATGTGTGTGTTCATGTTAATTGGCTAAATGGGGGGGGGGGGGGGGGCAATGGGTGTGGCCTATCTCAAAAAGGTTGCAGCTATTGCAAATAGACCCTTTTCACAGCGGCCATTTTGACATGTCAGTGCAGGGTAAACATAACATTAATTAGGATACGTTCCATTTAGGTGCCAGAACCCTTTCAGGGGGAGAGTATGCACACTACCAGGGCCCTGGCTCCAGTACACCTGAATGGAATGGAACCCTAATTATATAACTATTCACGCTTGTTGTTTAACAATGGCTCAGTCTCACACACTGGATATTATGATACAAGTCTATTGGGTGTTTTCTTGTGTTTTCAACAGTGACTGTGGATTTTCTGGTAATGCTGCCCTGACTCAACAGCTCATTCGTTTCTCATTTTACTATCTGTGATATTTTAATATGTATGATATTTTACAATCAGTGATATTTTACTATGCATTTTATTTTACTATCAGTGATATTTGACTATAATGATATTTGACTATGAATTTTATTTTACTATCAGTGATATTTTACTATCAGTGGTATTTGACTATGAATGATATTTTACTATCAGTGATATTTGACTATCAATTATATCAGTGACATTTTACTATCAATGATATTCTACTATCAGTGATATTTGACTACGAATAATATTTTACTATCAGTGATATTTTACCATCACTGGTATTTTACTATCAATGATATTTTACTATCAGTGATATTTTACTATGAATTATATTTGACTATCAGTGATATGTTACTATCAGTGGTATTTTACTATCAATTATATTTGACTATCAGTAACATTTTACTATCAGTGATATTTTACTATGAATGATATTTTACTATCAGTGGTATTTTACTATCAGTGATATTTTACTATGAATGATCTTTTACTATCAGTGATATTCTACTATGAATGATATTTGACAGTGATATTGACTATAGGCTACGTTATTTGATGCACAACTTCCTCAAAATGTAAGATATAACTGTATGTACTCCTTCCTCCCTGATTCCTTTATACATATGACATACTTGGCAATACATAAACTTAATTCTGATCTACAATGGGTCAGATGATCCAATCCGGTCTAAGGGGTGATTTAGAAAAGAAAAAAATGCCAACAAAAATTATTTGCATAATTTATCATCAGTTTTTGTGTCCTGCTTATTGTGTAGGAAGTGGAACACATGTATTAAAGGGACACTTCACCGAAAAACAATGCTGATTTATTTAGGAGCACATAATCTCACACATATCCCAAGGCTCTAAACTGTAGCACATATTTATTTCGTTTGACAGTTATTGAGAGTTAATGAGTTTGAATAGCTCCTGTGATATCATCAGAGGATACTGAATCATTGTGTTATGTTAATTACAGCTTAAAGCTGCAGTAGGCAACTTCAGATAAATTAGCAGGAGTGAGTTTACCTGCCCGGCAGACATAGAGCAAGCTCTGCATCGCTTTTCAAGCCCATGCACAGTATATTTCTCAACCTCTAATCAGCAGGTGGTTTTGCACATGTGGTAGTTTTGTCTGTGAAAAACCTTTTGTTGTGCGTGCATGGGCTTGAAAAGTGATGCAGAGCTTTTATAAAGCAGATTGTACTGCACACTGAACTGCCACAGTGTTGTTTAAACCTCTGTGCTGTGGTATTAAAGTAAAATGTGGCCTCAGTTTGACACCTTTCATCAAGAAAAGATAACAGTTCGTTTGGTATACTATGAGTTTTTACATGCCATGTGTGGGAGAGCCGGGATCATGTTCCTCGGGTCCTATGTTCCCCGGGTTCTATGTTCCCTGCTTTGATTGATTAATATATTGAACATTTTATTAATTTTTATTATTTTATTTATTATTAATGTCCGCCTTGTTTCGAACGGTTAAGCTTAGGCCCTCTTTCGAACTGGTTAAGGTTAGAGTTTGGAATCAGGGCTGGTGGTCTAAAATGTTCAATCAATCAATCAATCAAAGCGGGGAACATAGAACCCGGGGAACATAGGACCCGGGGAACATAGACATGCTCCCGGAGAGCCAATGGAGAGCTACTTGTCTCACCACCTAGCTAGCCGCCAGTTTATGAGACAAGTGGCTCTCCATTAGCTCTCCCACAATGCAGCAGGACTCAACAGAGTCAAAGAAAGGTTTGAAACAACCACACCGGTCTTTCATTAACTGAAACACCAAATAGGTCTACACACCAGACCAGACATAGGAGCGAACTGAACCAAAACCATAAAATCCATTAGGAAATCCTGACCCGATGGAGCACACCTGGAAGACCCCCCTCTTTGATGAGGTGCACCAGGTGTGGCCAATGCCATGTTCACACTCAGGCACTGGGAGCCAGCTGCCAGTTGATGAGATAAGTCGCTCTCCACTCTCCCATGCTGTGTTCATGCTCTCATGTTATTCTGTTCATTTCAGTAGCCACCTGTACACTTGTAGATTAGATTACTGTACTACTGGCATAAACCCTACAAGCCTGAAATGGTTTATCTCCTACCTATCCGACAGGGACCAACAGACTGATATCCAAGGCCATCTTTCCAAGGCTCAGCCTGTGACTCACGGAGTCCCGCAAGGAAGTGTCTTAGGCCCTTTATTGTTTTACATTTATATTAATGACCTACAAGCTGCTTGTAATGTAAATTTGTTTCTGTATGCAGATGACTCGGCTATCCTAGCCTCTGAAAAGGATTTGAATACGCTGCAGGCCATTCTCAGTGAGAAATGTAATCAAATTATCTGGCTCACAGACAACAAGTTGTCTCATCACATGGCCAAAACTATATCTTATTCGGTTCCCAACCCAGGCTGCGGAAACTGAATTTGTCTAATATTAGCTTTGGGGGCCAGTCCTTTCCTGCTAAAACCTCAGTCAGCTACCTAGGTTGCTATTTAGACAACAGCCTGGGTAGTGAAACTATGGCTTTAACACATCCCACACCGGAAATGGCTTACGACGTGTTTCAAGTTCATGCGAATTCTGCCAATCCACGGCGTACGACGTTATTGAGATCATATTTCATTTTTTCGCCATGTTATTCATAATTCCCTCACGGAGCCTGGTATGATGCAGTGGGAGCATGCACAACTCTGCAACGCTTCAATACTGCCACCTGGTGGATGATCGGCGAGTTGCCAAACCGGAAGTGCATCTGACAAATGCATCGGGCACTTGTATATTGTTGCGGGACTGTATACATGTCCGTGTGTAGCGATCGCTGCCATAACCCAATAATTGATACGATTTGGCCATGTATTATGATTATACAAACCGGAAATGGATTTAGGAGATCGCCGTCAAATAAGTGGGATCTTTTTCCTCCAGTCTCATCGTCGAACGGTAAGAGGACACTGACGTCATTTTCAGCGTGTTTGTTTATTATTATCCATGCAAACTGCTCTCATCAATATATCACCCATACTACATAAAGCATTTACCGACGATCACGGAATTATAAACGACCCCCCCCCCCCCCATTCATCCGCGCATGATCAGTCATAACGTTTAGGATCATGTACAGTTGAAATGTTTTATATAGCGTGTATCGCCAACAAACGGCATTTGATAATCTATATATGCGTTTATGCCTATATCTCACGTTCTAGAAATTACTGCAGAAAACGATAAAAACATATTTATATTCTAGACGTATTTTCGTATGAATCTATGAATGAAAAAGTAAAACGTTCCTACATCCTGAACGATAGATAATCGATGTTGAATGGGCCATAGTAATGTCAATTTAGCAATACAATTTAAAAAGTTATAGCCCTGCAAAGAAGGTGAACATCTCAGGCTTACAGTGCTGGCAGAGGGTGGTTTAAGATGCTAAAATTGCGTGGCAGGGAATGTGTTAAAGACCATAGGGCTGACCTCGATTAGTCGAATAGTCGACTAATCGAACGAAAGGGGCCGTAGTCGACTGCCAACCACTTAGTCGAATGCAAAAAAAAAACGTAAGATTATATAAGATTATAAAAAAAAGAGGCCTAGAAGCGTGGCTAACGCTAATGGCGCACATACCAGCGAGGCTAACTGCCTAAGAAAACGGGCACAGAAAGAGGATTTCACACACTAGACATATCAAGATGTATCCATCAGTGGACCAACTGCATGCTTTCGCAGAGGACAAGAAGCCTTCAGTCGACTTCTTCACACATTAAGCACCCCCCACAGCCCAAATGGAATGACCCACCCCCCCCCCCCCCCCCCCCAAAATAATAGATTCTGGGAATAATCAACTATCGGCAAATTTCGGCCAATCAAAGTTGACTATACAAATCCTTAGTCGGGGACAGGCCTGAGCGGCAGAACACAATTGCTGGCCAGGAAAGCTCAGTTTCTGGACGCAACTAGTCTCCGTCTGTTAGCCAACTGTCTAGTTTCATGTTGCTTTGATTATGCCATCTGTTCATGGTATGGTGGCCTGACCAAAGTTCTAAAAGAGAAATTACAGGTATCTCAGAATTAGCTAGTCAGGGTAGCGTTGGGGCTAGCCTCTAGAGACCATGTTGGTAAACAGCACTTCCAGCAGTTGGGCTATATTGTTTAATTATCTTTACTATAATTGCATTGCCTATATTGTCTTCTACTATTACCATGCCCATACCTGCTCCTCTCCCCCATGCTGCTATGATGCCTGAATTTCCCCAAGGGGCTCAATAAAGGAATATCTTAATATCCCTCTGGGGCATAGAGGTCTCATGGGACAGATAGACAGTAGACGACATTGCAAGTGTGCCATTCATTTCCAATTAAATAAGGATGACAAGCCTTTGTCCATGAAGCAACAAGCGATGCTCGATCTCATTGGTATTTTGCGCTGGCACACATTTACATGCATATGTAAGGTTGCAACTGCAAAGTAGAAAACATCTTTTGAGCTATCGACACGTTGAAGCTACAAAGTCATTTGTTGTCGTCTTTGTCGCTCATTGCCTACCATGTGTCGAAGCCATTAAACATCGGAATGGGACGTCCTCGCTTGGTTGTACTCGCAATCTACTTTTAGGAGGAAAACTCCCCATTCCCCTGTATATGGTAAATGGTACATTTATATAGTGCTTTTATCCAAAGCGCTTTACAATTTTGTTCCACATTCCCCCATTCACTCACACATTCACACACCGACGGCGGAGGCGACCAATGCAACCATGATAATATAGTGGAGGCTAAGTCACCAACATCACCTAATGGGAGATAGGGGTACAGCACATGCTCAGGTTGCGCTGGTAGAGTGTTTGCTGGTACCGTAGATCGCTATTTTATTTGGCCTGTGTAAAAAAACGGTTCCAACACTGGCCACCATTGAGAGTTCATGCTAATTGTGAAAAGTTACGTTTGATCCATCTTCAGGCGTGCACTTTCACGTCTTTACCCATTCAGCTGCAGGATATTTCCCTGCCTGGACATTTAATATTATATTTATGAATCTCCGGGTGACTTAACACAAAGAGGTAATTATAATTTCTGGAACGGGATAGTCTTCAATATGACTTACATCTGTTTGCTTCCTCCTAAAGTTGTAGATTGCGCTGATGACAGGTTGCCAGTGAGATGCATTGCCATACATCTTATTTATTTTAAACTATGAATATACCAGAAAGACGACGACGACTGGTTGTCTCTCTGTTTCCAATGGTTTTCCAGGTTGTAACCAAAAAATCCAACAATCTGACTAGTTAACAATCTGACTTGTAAACAGTGATGCCACAGATTACTTGTAAAAAATAATCTGATTACTGATTACTGATTACTCCTTTAAAAAGTAATCTAGTTACTTTACTGATTACTTGATTAGTAACCAGGTTAAGAAGTCGTCGTCGTCCCCCCTGCTGCTGCCACAACATAAAAATGACAACAGTTTTTTTTCTCTCTCTCTCTACCAAATCCATTCTGAGACAACGGACTCAGTGCGTACTCCGCAAGTCGCGCGTAACATGAATCTCTCTCTGTCTCTCTCACTCTCACTCTCTCTCAAGTAGCCAAATTACACTATAAAACAAATTGGATAGTTGATTTAACTTCATGCTGAAGCCATTCTAAAATCAGCTATAAACGTAAACATGACTGTACCCCTGGCTCTCTTATCATCAGCATTATGAGATAGTAACTAAATAGTAACGCACAGCCACTTGGAAAAGTAACTGTAATTAGATTACTGGCTTGTAAAAAGTAAGTAAATTAGATGACTATTTACTGAAAAAGTAATCAGATTAGAGTAACTAGTTACTGGCATCACTGCTTGTAAAGCTAATTACACTAATAATTACACTGTAGGGGGTGTAGTGGGGATGTAGTCTGTTGCTGCTAGATAGTGCTAGTTAGTATCTTAGTAACATAATCCTACCGGTGCAGGACCGCCCGTCCTGTTGTAGTACGGAGCCTTCTGGACACACGCAGACGTAACCATTTTCAGTGGCAAGACAGCCGGGGCCACACTTGGTCATATTTCCTTCACACGCTATGATCTCTGTGGAGATAAAGACAAAAGGTGACTATACTATCTCCAGATGCTATTGGAAATGCTGTGATGTAATGAAATGAACTGAAATCAATTGAATTGAGCTGCTGTAAACACAAGAAGCAAATCAAAGTTTGAGTCAAGGACAAGCAACATGACTGATGGTATACGCTACAGTCATTAAATCTTGTGTTGAGAACATTATACTGTAGTTCAACAGCTCTCTCTCTCTATGGCACTCAACCTAACTTGTCACTAGACCAACTCAAACGTCTCTTTCACTGGATCAAAGTGATGTTGTCACATGACGTCATATGATGTTCAAAAATATTCCCGGTCTATTGTCGGCCGGTGCGGGCCCTAAACAGGTAGTATATCTCGGGAGTCGGACAAAGCCAGATGGTCGCAGGGACAACAAGCTTCTTAACCCTTGCTCCGGTCAGTCAGGCCTAATCCTAATCCCATCCAAACGGGTGAAAGTGTGGTGAGAATGCAGTGAGACTCCGGTGTAATGTAATGTTTGTCCAGAATGGCACATACTGTACCTGACATTATACAACAGGTAGTTCCAACTAAGTAATTTGATTGGACAAGAGGCTTCCATGAGGATTCCACGAGTGCTGGTTTTCAGTGTAGCATCACTGGGACTTTTAGGCCTATTGTATCACTCTGCTGCACAGGTTTTCTATTAATAACCATTAATTAGGCAATGGTCCAAGTTCAAGAGCACAGTTGGTGGAACTATTTGGTGCCAGAGCTAAATAAATGATTAAATAAACAAACTAATTATAATCTGTTGTTGCTTATTATTGTTAACTAATAAATGGTGATTGTAGAACTGTTGTATGAAAGCAATATCACACTGAAGGTTGTGCTGTTGTACTGAATATCAGTACGGCTGTGATTATCTTTGGTACTCGGTCTGTGGCACCTACGACCGACTCACAGCCATGCTGATATTCAGGATGACAGCACTCCCTCTGGTGTGATATTGCTTGTGTGAAATCTTGGTGCCTACTGTGAACATTGATTGATTGAATATTGAAGCACTGGTGTAAAATATAAATGAGGAATCCTAGTTTCTATTCATACATTCTATTTAGCGTTTTGATCATCTGAGACAAACACAAACAATTATTATTGTATTTGTATACAACATCATTAATGCTATGAAAGATGGGATAATATATGTTTTCAAAATAGTTATGCTGAGCAGTGATTTATTTTCTTTATTTATTAATGTATTTATTTCTTTATTTGCTAAATGGCAGCCTCTTCCACACTGATTGTCTTGGAGCACACATGTGTAATGTTCTATACCTCCTTGGCGAAGGATGTCTGTTAACCAGCTTAGTAGGACAAAGCTGCTGACTAAATATGTCCCCTATTACAAATATCACGTGATCTAATCTAACTGTCCTGTTTGATTTGAATGAAGAGATTAGAACACAGCAATATGTTCACTTGCTTAAACTGTTAAAGAGATAGTTTGGGATATATAATATAGGACCTATATATTTATTTGTATTATTATTATTTTTTACCAATTTAGTTAATAAAGAGAAATGCACATATGTATCCATAAAGAATATATAATAATAATAATAATAATAATAATAATAATAATAATAATAATAATAATAATAATAATAATAATAATAATAATAATAATAATAATAATAACAACAACAACAACAACAACAACAACAACAACAACAACAACAACAACAACAACAACAACAACAACAACAACAACAACAACAACAACAACAACAACAACAACAACAACAACAACAACAACAACAACAATAATAATAATAATAATAATAATAATAATAATAATAATAATAATAATAATAATAATAATAATAATAATAATAATAATAATAATAATAATTATTATTATTATTATTATTATTATAGCAGTGGTATACAGTGACAATATACTGTATATGTTGATACCAATGCTGTAAAATCTATTTGTTAGCTGGACCACAATATATCATATCATAGCCTATTGAATCTAATAATATCTCCGCAAAATGTGTGACATCACCAAGCACTGAATTGTTATAAGAAAGGCCAGAGCTTACATCGCTACTAACTATCATGTGACTTCCCTCTTTGCATCTATTTTACGCAACCTTTCCCTCTCAACTTCTCCCAGACATGTGGTTTGACCCACATAACCTAACAGGGAATTGACACCTAGGTCTAGTCTGTCTGGTCTCCAGTTTTATTGGAACTGTGGGGTCACAGTACTGTCTGGGGGACAAACAGCATCTTCCAGAGCAGCTAAAGCAGAAAGGAACTACAGCATATAGCCCATGAAGAAGTAAAAAGTGCATGTGTGTTTCACAGGATGTAATCACACAAAATGATGCATGTCTTGGTTGAAACGATTCCCCCCAAATTCCCCAACTTAAAACATATATTTGGAAAACACCCCATAAGGACATAGTCATAGCAAGTGTCCATCTTTGCAGTTAAACTGGAATTTGGATGTTTTGATAGTTTTGCTGTTGTTAAACCAAATCTCCATTAACTTCAATTCATCAAGTATTTTGGATTCTTTGTTCACCATGGAGACATGCGAGAAGAAAACTACTCTCAGGGTGAGTAATTGATATACAAATTATCATTTTTGGGTGAAATGCTGCTTTAATTTCATATGGTGTGGGTGTGGCACTGGCCGTGAGGCGTGAGCCATCTAGAACAGGGTTTGTCTGTATGTCTGTCTGTATCTCTGTCTGTCCCCACAAAAGTAGACCAATCACAGCTCACGCTGCTACGTGCATACACACAGCAAACCACAAGGTACAGTAGCATGTTAGCTAGTGATGGTAACATTAGCAATGTGTTAGCCAAGCTAACATTACGCAACTTTAGCAACATACATGAACCTAGTTAACGTTATCAATGCTAGCAACATACGAAGCTAACATTATGCACTGTTAGTCAAGCTAACATTATCGACCTCTAGCCAAGCTAACATAGCAATATTAGCAACACTATCCATACAGATTTTTACAGGGAAGTGACTTACGTTTTTCATACAGTCATAATGCAATTCTTAAGTCAAAAAACTGAATAGGTTGATTAAACTACATTATATAGGTGCTTTAGATGATTTTCTGTTATAGTCCAGTAGCCTACCTTGGCAGGTTTTTCTGTCTGGAAGCAGAGCATAACCTTTGGGGCAGGTGCAGAAGTACGAACCCGGGATGTTCTCACAACCCAAGGAGCAGCCATGGTTCCACAAAGCACACTCATTGATATCTATGGTGCACACAAAACATTTAGGTATTTTTTTTTAATTTAGGTTAATTTGGTAATAGCTATTACACAGACATTATTCAAGAAGTGTTTACTGTAAATGTATTAACTTAATGTGCACTATAAAATATCAGATTATTCAAACATTAGGATTTTCCAGGCTCTCCCAAATTCATGAATATTGATACAGAAAAGGGTAAACTACAGTTGAGCTTGAAGCTATAATCTGTAATGCCGTCAAACAGCGACATCTAGGCAAAAGAGCCCCACTTGGTATTGTGCTTTGTTTACGTTTTGGTCGTTGGAGTTTAGTAACACTAGTTATTGTACTGTGAATTTCTCCAGACCCCTCTTGGTGTGGCCAGCAGTATCAACCCCTCCCTACTGTAGATACCCACTGAAATCCAACCCACACATCGGACAACAACAAAAACTGTAAACAAAGCGCAGTACCACATTGTCATCTTTTGCTTTTTGCTTTCCCGAGGTGTCGTGGGCCTAACTTGACGAAACAGCAGTGAAGGGAGGTGCCCACTTGATAACCCTGGTGAAATGCTGGCTCTCGCTGCCTATCTATCTACACATCGGGTTGTGGTGGCCATTGGGGGCCATGTGGTAGGGTATGTAGTAGCGGCATTGCCAATACCTCAAGCTCACCTTTTAACCATTTCCTCGTGCACCCACACCATACAGTAGATGTTTGGCAAGGGGATTGGGTTTCTTCATTGAGTGCTTATCCTTATCATTAGGGCACAAGTATCTTGTGTTTTATTACAAATTTCATAGAGGTCGCTGTTTGACGACGTTACAGATTCTACCTTTAATACAAGTTTCTTACCTTCACAATGATTGCCAAGCCTGCTGAGCACAAAGCCTTCACCACACTGGCAGACCCCCTGCTCAGCTGGACTGGAGCACACATTTACACAGTCACCTGTCTGTTGGTCACAACCTGCATGGAAAAGTTAACAGTTAACATTTGACTAGTAACATGATGTATGAGAATCGTGATTCAAAAGGCAGCCAGATGGTAACTCTTACTTCATATACAGTATAGAGCTATTATAGGATTTTGCTGGGATCGGTCTGGCTATTTCATACCATTTAATACCCAAAGATCCTAAATATATTTACTATGCCAACATGAAAAGGTAAAGAAAAACATGATTGTATATTACCATACAATTATTATATTATTATTAAAAAAAAAAACATTATTATTTTATATATCAGAGAATCTGAATTATTGTCACATCCCCATTCAGTTACAGCATAGAGGAGTTAAAGTATTTGTTCTTGCATGGCTCCTCTGCATAGCAGAGCAGCATCTACACAAGTAGCCTACTACAAAAAAGAGGCAATAAAACATGTAAATATGAAAAGATTTGCAGCATAGCCATGATAAAAAAATAAAAGAAAATCATTAATTTACAATACAATAGTCACAATGTAGTAATCACAGTGTGGGTGTGGTGGGTGCAAAGTGGCAGTAGAATCAGTAGCTCTGGCTCCTTTAACAAACACTGTGTCGGTGTAGTGCAGGGACGTGCACAGGACTTTAGAGGGGCAGGTGCTCAAAGGCTGAAAAGGGCACTGGGCTGGGCCTGTGTGCGTGCAAAGCAAGTGTGCGAAGAGCGCAAGCCCGATTTTTGGGGGGCTTTTTTGGGCGGGGGGCCCCCTTTTTATGCTTTTTGGGGGGTTTTGGTGATCAAATATTGATTATTGAACTATAATAATCAGTGCAGGAGCTCACTTATCCTTGAAAGACACTTTTATCACTGACTTACAAGGCCCATACATCTCCATAGTATATGCGCAACGGTGAAAGAAAAAAAAGGTGACTTTTTTATGAGGCACAAAAGGGCAGGTGCTCGAGCACCCTTTGGGCTCTATGTGCGCACGTGCCTGGTGTAGTGTGTGCAAATCAGTAGCAGAGGCAGAGATAAAATAGCACTGTATTACTCCATTCACAGGCCAGTAGCCGTGATTGTGATTGTGATTCTGAGGTAGTTTAAGAACAAGAGATACTGTGACTGTATCAAAAAGGGATATTGTGACATTTTAAAATGTATTCAGTGATTCTTAATCAAGCACCAGCATACTGAGAATGAATACATTTCCTAGTATCCTTTTAAAGCAAGATATTGTGAACTCTCTAACCTGGAAGCACTGGCACAGAGTCTTCTATTGGCTGGTTGAGGGGATGTACCACCTTGACATCAACGGGGGGTTTTGTCATTCGTTTTGTATTGACGTTCTCTGCATTTCCACCTGTGTACTTGGTGACTTGTCTTATAGCCCGTGATGTGACATCGGTGTAATACATATTCTCCCGAAAGACTGAGATCCCCAGAGGCTGAAACCTGACACAGTAGGAAGAAATCATAAATCATAAAGACTGATATCCCAGAGACTGAAACCTGACACAGTAGGAATAAATCATAAATCATAAAGCCTGAGATCCCCAGAGACTGAAACCTGACACAGTAGGAAGAAATCATAAATCATGAGTGAGATCCCCAAATACTATAATACTACTATAATTATACAACAACAACAACAACAACAACAACAACAACAACAACAACAATATTTTGATCATCTCAGGGTAAAGTGAAAATAAACAAGTTTGTCACACAACAGAATTTCTTTGTTATTAACCACCCTGTCAGAATGATTAAACACTTTAATAACTAGTATAATAACCCAGCTAAAAAAATTATAATCTGGCTGCTCAGACCATAGCTGTGTCTCAATTCAGGAGCTGTTTTCATCTAAGGATGCATTCTACAAAGCCATGTACTTTGTAGTCTGCCATGGCCAAACCGAGCGACGTTAATACGACGAGAAGAAGAGACTGGGGTTGACACATGCCCAGATGAAACCAGGAATTTGTAGCAAATTGGAGCAAGTTGGAGCATATGTGGATAAACTGACCACATATTGGGAATCTAAATGGTTACATTGTCGCCTGAAGAAATATTAAAACTTAAATGTTAAATATTAAAACAGCTTTCAGCCTTCTGCCATCGCTGCCGGTTGGTGTGAAATGCATTCTGGGATACTTGGCTGTCCCAAAGGATCCGCCCATTGGATTTTCCAAATTTCTGCATTTCTTGAATGCATTTGAAGGAGCCTTCGGAATGGGACAGCCTTTGTCTGATCACGCTTGATTGACAGCTGCTTTTCAGCTCAAGTGCCATTAAATCTTTCCATTCAATCACTAAAACGTTTTGCTATAAACTATCAAAACTTCTAAATGGATCCTACCTCCTGCTAGCAGCTCATGCTCTCAGCCTGACCTGCCCTGTTGCCTTGGATTCTCATTTCGCGCTCTGCCCTCCGCCTGACCTCGTGTGCTCAATTGTTCCCTGGACTCTCATCGTCTCTTCCAAACCCAGCTTGGATTATTTTTCATTCATTGTACTCTCCTTGTCTCTTCCAAACCAGCATGTATTATTTTTTTGTTTGCTCATCATTTTTACATGATACACCCTTGTTGGGTTTTCAGTTTATTGACTTCTGTGTTCTGTAAGACCATGGCATTACATTATTTGGTGAGAAAGCTTGACTAGCTAGGTTAGACCACCAAAATCTGTTTTTATGCCACTAGTTGTTTTAGCATTTTCCATTCACATACATGAAACAGTTAGCTTTGTTATGCTACACTTTTGAGCATACTGTACTTATCTGCTCCAGGAGATCCATGCTAATGCTAACACTCTTGTTTGTATAATATAGTGTTAGGGGTTATGCAAGGATGGCTCCAGTGTTGAGCCATGATTTCAGGCCTGCGCAAAAAATGCTCAACACGGGGTGCCCAAGTGGCGAACCACGTAACATGCTGCGTCGTGGCACGGCTGACCCGGGTTCGATTCCTGGACCACATTTAGAAAAATGGTTTAACTCCACAATTCAGCACTATTATAGTTTAGCCTTTTCACTTGTTTTCTGCCACTATTTTCTAACATGTATCATGTGTTTAGGAGCTAGTCTTACTGGACTTTAAGACTTGATATTTCTTAAAGTTAATGCTAATCGCATCTTAATGGAAAACGTAAAGGGCCATGTTTTCTATGCACACCATTTCACATGCAATGTTTATCTCAGGTAAATGTATGGGCATGGTAATAGTAGAAGACATAAATACAGGCAATAAAATTATAGTACAGTAGAAAAGTAAAAAATAGGCAGTGTAAACAATATAGTTATTTTACAGTGAATATGTTGTACAGGTTTGAACTTTTTAGGAACTTGCATCAAAATAAATCTTAAGACTGTAGAAAAAATCTTTTTGGCGAATAAATAGGAGCGATGAAATGAAAGAGTATGTACTGTATTATGGCGGGAATGTCCCTTTAATACAAATGGTGCGGTTTGTTTGTGGAAATCATGATTTTTATTATTATTTTTTTATTATCTTTTCCCCCCTTCTTTTTCCGTTTTTCTCCCATCCCAATGTTAGTCGTTATGCCAATTCCCAATCCCCTTCCTGGTCGTTGCGCACTCTACCCCCTACCGTCGGTCCGGGAGGGCGGAGACTATCACATGCTTCCTCCGACACATGTGTACCCAGCCCACCACTTCTTTTCACCTGGCAGTGACTCTCACTGGGAGAGTGTAACGTGTGGAAGGTCACACTACCTCTCCTAGATCCTTCCCTTGCTGTGCAGGCGCCCCGACCGAACTGTAGGAGTCGCTGTTTACAATGACCAGGACCCACCCTCGCCGGGTTTCCCACCGGCTAACACTGCCAATTGTGTTAGTATGGACGGTCGGCCAACCCGGAAGCACCACAGCTGGATTCGATCCCACTGTCTCTGTGGTGGTAGACAGACGCTTAGTCCGCTGCACTACCCGGCCGCCCGAAATCATGATTTTTGACGACACATGCTTGTTAGGCTACTCACCGAAATGGATGCTCTGTGACGATGATGACATTCCCATTGTAATCACAGGAGCCAATGGCGCTTTCTCCCTCCAGGCCAAACTGAACCCAGAACACTCTCTTGTCCTTCCAGTCAACAGACAGCGTTTTCAGCTTCTCTGGGATCTTTAGCACTGTGGTTGTCATCTGCCCCGACACATCCGACCGCTGGATGCTGGGGGTTATCCCGTCAGACAGCCAGAACAGAAACCTGGGGAAATAGACCTAACAGTTATGTTGAGAATGTGCCTTAAAACGAGTGATATGTGGAAGAATTAGGCCGAGAAATAGCAAGGGGAACCTTGTAGGTAACCGTGATTCATACCAATTCTGGTAAAGTGCCACAATGACATAAAACGGCTGGCATCACCTAGACTGGTCAAAATGGCTACCTTTGTGTCCTACTCGCGGGTTAGTGGTATGTGAACGTCAGTCAGTCATATTGCACCTATGTGCTTGAAGGAGGGAGACATGGCATTTATAGTAACACACAAACAAGATGGCAGGGAACTGCCAAGATGCCTTGGAATACTTTTCTTTCATGCGACTGCTCTTTCCATACAACCGCTCGAGCTTGACGAACGTACTGTACCTCTCACTTGGGTCAACTGTGATACAGCTTGGTTGAGTCAACTGCTTCAAAAGAGTCCTCTCGTTTTTCCCGTCTACATCCATTCGCTTGATAGTTCCCTTTTCGTCACTTGTCCAGTAGACTTTGTTCTGAATCCAGTCGACAGCAAGGCCTGAGATTCCTTTCTCAGATGAGTACAGTTTCTGGAGAGGGTGTTCAAATGATAAGTGATTACTTACCCCATACACCAAAAACAACATTCTCAAGGGGCACTTCACAGAAAAACAACGCAGATTTATTTTGCACATAATCTCACACATCCCAAGGCTCTAAACCGTTTTGCACAGTTTTGTGCAATTACAGCTCAATGAAATGATGTAGATGAAAAAATAGATATACAAATTGCATTAAGGATTGCTATTTTTTTCCTGAAGCATTAACTTTTACGGAAGCATTATTTCTCTGGAATGCCATACTGATGATGCCATAGTAATACTGTAAAGAAACGTTGATATCTCACATGCAACATTCTCCCATCTCTGGCTGGAATGCTAAATTAACACAATAATTTTAGCATGAAAATACACATTTCTGAACAATGACCAACACATTAAAATTGAGAGGCTTGCATGTTATTGACTGAACACAACATTCTTCACTCAGAATTCTGTATGACAATACTGTAGATGATGTATGACAATACTACAGATGTATGACAATACTGTAGATGATGTATGACATTACTGATGTATATGATGTGTGACTATACTGTAAATGATGTATGACATTACTGTAGATGTATGACTATACAGTAGATTATGTATGGCTTTTCTGTAGATGATGTGTGACTATACCGGATGATGTATGACATTTCTGTAGATGATGTGTGACTATACTGTAGATGATGTATGACATTACTGTAGATTATGTGTGACTATACTATAGACGTATGGTCACCTGTCTCTGTGTTCCCGCCAAGGATGCTTTGTAGATGACACCAGTATTTTTGTCAGCCCAGTAAATTCTCCCCTCTTTGTAATGGAAGTCAAGCAGAATAGAGCTTCCGACTCCAGCCACGATCCTTCTTTGGTGTCTCCCATCCAGATCCATGCGGTGAATGGCCTTACCATGACCAAAGATCAGGTAGGGCTCTGGACCTTTCCAAAAGGAACATGTATTTCATATCCCATGTTAATCCCACAAATTCCACTCATTCATGTCCTTGAAAGAACATGTTTGATCTCAAAATATGTTAATAACAGTTTCTGTATGAGTATTAAAGTAGGCATGCAATTCTATGGGCACTTCTACCTGTTCCACTCTGGTTGAATTATCCCCTGTTGGACAGAAAGCTCAGATTATACGTGATTTTAAACAGATACGTAATTTTGGGTTGATCAACAATTATCGTCCTTTTGCAGGCACCAACCACACTGTTTGCTTTCTCAGTTTTTTACATCGCTTCCCAGTTTAGCCACTGAATGGAATAGCTGCCCTCTGCTGCTTTGTGCCGCACTGGACTGATTATTGCTTAGAAACCTATTCACGGCGGTAATGGGGTTAAGTTCAAGGCGGTCTCAGCTGCTTTTGAGCTAAACGGTTGTCTCTTAGCAACACAGAGCTCTCGCACTATCCTTTCACATGGTGGAAATCCTTACATGTGAATGAAGGTAGTATACCAGGGGCAGGGCAGAGTTGTATGATCTTCATATGACCTTTTGCATAGGGTACACTATAATATGGTAGAAATTGTACAAAACTCAATGTAACTGGATCACAATGTATTTTTTGGTTCGTTTGTAACTTTTTGTATTTTACACCCGGGGGGATTAAAGTTTGGTTCAACTTTCTACTAACATCTAAGGGAAACATAAAATGCCCCCCCCCCCCCCCCTGCAATATGTCCACTGTGTATATAGAAAAATCAGCTCAATCAATGACTCTGCTCAGACAAGCTGAGTTGAAGGATCATAAAATAATGGATCCGTGGTTGGTTCTTTCTTGAACATATGGCTAATCTGCTCTGATATGTTAATAAACCATCTCAAAACTCTGTCATGTGCAACCATGGCCACTGCTCACCAGTTCTGTGGAATGAATAGAACAATGAGACAATGACCTAGACCAGACAAGACAAGGGACTCACTGGCCTGTATTGAGACTCCAAGATGTTGCTGCTAAGTTGCTAGGACACACTGTGATTCATTATTGGTTGACAAGTCCAGAAGGTGGCCATTTGGGATTTTAAACCAGTAAACCTACCCAATTTTGGTTAGTAATACAATTTGACGTTGCCTCAACAAGTCCCTCCTATCCACGGCTAGGCACATATGATAAAAAAAAAAAGTTTATCAAACAGCCAACCACTTCGAAATTAGTTCTGGGGAGTAAATCACAGTTTTGGCTGGGAAAGATGGGAAGAATAAACTTGGATACTTGGACCATGCTGAATTATTGTCATCTTCCACTGCTCATGCATCGTCTATTTTGTGCTTTGTATATCAAGTGATTATCTGACAGCTTAAGGGGTCGAAGGTCAGTCTGGCTGGCATCAGAGTACCTTGATTCAGTCAGAGGGGATGTCATGGATTCTCAGACATAAGCCTACAATGATATCTATGTACAGTCGCTTCTGAACCAAGACACAGGGCTCACCCTCGTGGTGATCAACACCCACACAAGACCAGACCAGCTTGGCTGTGTGCATATCACACTGTCTGGTCAGCCAAGCTCCTTGTGTGACGCATTGGAAAAACTGCCTGTGACCGTCCTCTTCCCCCACGCTGTCTTTCCTAGGGATGGAGGCATTCCTTGTGTGAGAGACACTGTTATACCAAAATAGTGGCTGATACACTTAGTTTGATATATAGTAATGATGAGGTTACCTGATGTAGTAGTGTATACACCCTTGTGGCATATCACTTCACGCATGTGCATACAATAAAAAAAAAAAAAAAAGATGGGGCTTATATACATAATGTTTTTGGTTCATTTGTAACTATAACAGTGTATTCTCTATGAGAATGTGAGAACCAACAACTTTTTACATCATTTCCTGTTTGTTCATTTAGAGGGCTACTGTACATGGCAAAAGTTAAAATTGTATTAAATTAAATAAATAAAAAGAAATTATAATAATAATAAAAAATACAAATAAAAAATAACAATTAAACAAAGAATAAATTGTCAACCAAGCATTATCTTAATCCAATTTCATGAACTGCATCATCAAACGCAGGCATTGCGTTAAAGGCATCACAAAGGTGTTCAGTGTTTTCACTCTTACTTCTGATATACACTCTCAGTGACAGGGCCGCACAGCACACCAAGTGAACGGGACAGGTATCCAACAGAACTCACCCCCACAGCTGCCATTGCTGCCCACAGCCGACGGGTACCCGTGCCAGCATGCCCTGGCAGAGGCCAAGGCTCCGGCGCTTTGCACCATGAAATAGACCAGCGCTGCCGTGACCGTCGCAACCAACATAATCCTGCGCTCCGTCTCTGTCCGGGGAGCCACACTTCTTCACTTGTTCTCAGGCATTCCGACTGTGAGCACGGGCACATGAGAGAGTTCCCCAGACCTCGGCGACGCTCGCCGACCGACTGTTGGCATCGCTCCCCCAAGGCCCCGGTCGAGAGAGAGAGAGAGAGAGAGAGAGAAGGGAGGTTTACATCCCACAAGGAGGCATGAGGACCAAGGCAAAGATCAACCGAAAAAAGGTGCCGGGCGTAAAGCGGAGGGTAGCAATGTCGCAAGTGCCGCTTTTCAGTCCCAAAACGGTGTGTGTGGGACCCTGTGTGCTCTTCACTTTGGACCCCAGGTTGCCTGGCTGTTTTGGAAGCAAAGTATGAAATTCCTGACACCCCCGTGGTAAATTTTACACATCCCCAGGTCGACTCTGGAGAAGTATTTTCTCTGAGCAGCAGTCAATGTCCCGAGCAGAATGTTGAAAATGCAAGTAATGAGGCTGGGCCACAGAAAAGTCTCGGAAAGAATATCAGCCTCACTCCACCCCCTGACCCGTGTCCTTTGTGTGTGTGTGTGTGTGTGTGTGTGTGTGTGTGTGTGTGTGTGTGTGTGTGTGTGTGTGTGTGTGTGTGTGTGTGTGTGTGTGTGTGTGTGTGTGTGTGTGTGTGTGTGTGTGTGTGTGTGTGTGTGTGTGTGTGTGTGTGTGTGTGTGTGTGTGTGTGTGTGTGTGTGTGTGAGTGAGAGACAGAGAGAGACACACACACACACACAGACAGGAGAGAGAGAGAAAGAGACATAGAGCGTCAGATGGCTTGTAGTCAATATCATCTGTTTTGTGGTAAATTCTCTCTATACCCAGAGAAATAGATAGAACCTTTGGCACCTCTGTATTCAAAAACACATATCATAGATACTAACCCCCCCCCCCCTCTATCTCTCTCTCTCTCTCTCTCTCTCTCTCTCTCTCTCTCTCTCTCTCTCTCTCTCTCTCTCTCTCTCTCTCTCTCTCTCTCTCTCTCTCTCTCTCTCTCTCTCTCTCTCTCTCTCTCTCTCTCTCTCTCTCTCTCATACACACACACACACACACACACACACACACTTCTCTCCCTCTTTCTCACACACACGCACGCACGCACACACACACACACACACACGCACGCACGCACGCACGCACGCACACACACACACACACACACACACACACACACACACACACACACACACACACACACACACACACACACACACACACACACACACACACACACACACACACACACACACACACACACACACACACACACACACACACACACACACACACACACACACAATTGGTACAATAGGTACACTATGTCCAATATGAGTGAATGTGAACTGTGCATGTCCGTCAGACAGTCTCCAGTATCTAGGTGGCTCTGTCTCCTCGGAGTGAATCAGCCAGGATGAGTAATCCATATATAAGAGAAGACGAGTGCAGGAGATTATCCGCAAATTGTTTGCCTTGAGAACAACCAGCAGACTCCCTAAACCCTATTCATACCCTCCATGACTGGTGTATTGTTAGCGGTAACATCCCAATTAACCTTGTGGACTAGCTGTGCAGGGTTTACATAGCTGAGAAGGTTCCCCTGTCTCCTGCTATTGTAACGGGTAAACATGATCAGGGATGTAAATCACATTTCCCCTTTCCCACGATTTCATCTTTGGCTGACAATGAAACTGTTGGTGTCCATAACTCCATTTGAGTTGACTATAGGGTGGAAAGTAGCAGCGACACGCGTCCTTGCATCGTGCGGACACTTGCAAGCTTATCCCTCATTTTTAAATCACGGATGTATACATCATTGCAGGTACATCATCACAGACCCTTCAAATCATCTGAACTATTGATCAATTATGAGAAAAGCAATCAAACCTGTTATACAGTCCACGAAAATGTAGCAACAATCATCTATAGTATACAAATGAGTCTGCAGAGAATTTGAGAGTTTTCCGAATGGGAAATGTGATTTCTTTTAAGGAGAGCGGGCAGCCCACTCCCCGGAGGGAGACGGATTAGGGGAGACAGAGGGGAGAAGGTCCCATGATCCGGGGCCAGGCCAGCGGGCGCGAGGACAGCACGGTAGATCCCTGGTCACAGGGAAGAGGGATTTGAGCAGCAGGTTGGTTCTTCCCCAAACCACCAGGCCATTCAATCTGTTTATCAAACAGCCTGTGTTGTCATGATAACAGAACAGCTGGCGTGGATGACGGACAGCGCCACAGACGTTGTGCAGCTGGTGGGCTCGCTGGAGGTATCTGTGGTGGGAATGGTTTTCCAGGTCCAGCCAGGATCCTACAGGACAGCCATGACCCATCGATTAGCAGGCTGACTTGGCCCGACTTATACATGGCACACATGTGGGACGTGAGTGGCGTTCCATGCTCACATGGGGGGGCGACAGTGGCTCGGGAGGTAGAGCAGTCGTCTGGCAATTCGGAGGTTACGGTTCGATTCCCACTTCTCCCGTGCAGCGTGTCGATGTGTCCTTGAGCAAGACACTTAACCCCTAATTGCTCCGGATGAGCACGTTGGCACCTTGCATGGTTACCTCCGCCGTCAGTGTGTGAATGTGTGAGTGAATGGGTAAAATGTGAGGAACAAATTGTAAAGGGCTTTGGATAAAAGCGCTATATAAATGCAGCCATTTACATGTATGAGCGGATACTGCACACTTGTGTGTGTGTGTGTGTGTGTGTGTGTGGTGTGTGTGTGTGTGTGTGTGTGTGTGTGTGTGTGTGTGTGTGTGTGTGTGTGTGTGTGTGTGTGTGTGTGTGTGTGTGTGTGTGTGTGTGTGTGTGTGTGTGTGTGTGTGTGTGTGTGTGTGTGTGTGTGCGCGCTGTGTTGGTGTTGTTCTGTTCTGTTCTGTTGTGGTGTTTTGTTATGACAGCTGTGATGCAATAATACTTCCCTGAGGAACTTGTAAACCACCATCATCATAGTCATCTCCGTCCCTCCTACCACACACATACGATGCTTGAGTTTTTACATTACATTTACATTTAGTCATTTAGCTGACGCTTTTATCCAAAGCGACTTACAAGTTCTGCACGACAAGTCATCAGTTGCTAGATCCATCTCCCAGACTAAAATATTAGAAATGATCACTTGGGGATATATTGTGTAAACAGAAGTTTTGTATGTTTGGTAATACATTCCGATGTAGTGAGAATATGTTGTATTTGTCTGGATAATGTAATCCAACACAGGTGAAATTTAACAAATGTTTATTTCATTAAAAATAATGTTACAATACAATTTATGTACAAATACTGTATATACATTTATTCACATAGAATCTGGGTGAATTTATAGCGTAAAATCAAACGTTCTACATTCAACGCTGACAATCTTTTTTCCGTAGAGTAAGGCAACAATTCACTTGAAGCTTGAAGCAACCAAGAACTGTAATAATAAATGCTTGTTTACATGTGTAACAGTTAAACAAATTAATCTGGTTTACTTTGACACCGTCATATAATATTCAATTTAGATTTTCTTTACACCTGACAGACATTTTGGCATTTAATGCAAACTCCAGCAAAGCAGCTGAAAACCATTTCAAGGTTTTCAGCAAATGTAAGGCTCCAACAAAATTGTATCAGTCACTAACTGAGTTTTAACAAAACAAAGCTTGTAGACTGGCCAACAACCCCTGTTTACTTTAAAACAAATTATAACTATCCTTTATAAGCTATGTAACGCATTAGTCATTGTGAATTACTAATTAAAAATGTATAAAAATATCAAACAATTATAAAATGGTTCCACAAATGTGCAAGGCTTGCTACAGACTTGTTTAGATGCTTCTCATCAAATTCTTGAACTACTAACAGTTCAGTAAATCACAGATAGAAAATAAATATCAATGATAAATGATGTTATATGCAAAGCTTATAAAGGATAGTTGTTATTAAGTGTTGTTATTGACCATTTCACTGTCACACAACAGACGGTTAACCGTCGGTAGTGTGGCAGTGAAAGGGTTAACCTTCTGTAGTGTGGTTGTGAAAGGGTTAGCCCTTTGTCATGTGGCAGTGAAAGGGTTAACCTTCTGTATTGTCGCAGTGAAAGGGTTACCCGTGTGGTAGTGAAAAAGGGTTAACATGGGGTTTGCATGAGAGCCCGGGGCTCCTGGCGTCAGCAGAGGAACTCCGATCTGGAACCGTCACTTTTATAGGTCATCTGCGAGTCGAAGCTGGACCTGGAGCACAGGAGCATCCTCTCTGACTCGTGGGTCTGCCTCCTGGCCCACAGACTCTCAGCCGGCTGATTGTTCATGGTCCTCTGTTTCATTGAAAGTGTCTCAAACTTCACGTAGCTCTCTTTCTCCAGCTCCTCCACATCGACAGGCGTACTGGTCTTCTTGCAGTAAAGTGCAAGGATCTTATAGACCAGCAGGACGATAAGAGGCAAGGCCACGACACAAGCGGCTCCGCTTACGACCAGCAGCAGCTTGTTCTGACCGTCGTCTTCATCGAACGTGTAGAACTCAGTACAAGGGTCTTTTCCAGCAGGGCTGCCCTTTGCCACCAGGCAGACTGAGTAGGTCAAGCCAGGAGACAATCCCTCCAGCAGCACCTTCCCACTCCCAGCGTTGGTCTCCACTGTCCTCTTGGTGTCGTCGTCACCGTAAGGGGAATACACAACGGTGAGTGGGGCGTCACTGGAAAGACCCTCCGCGGTCCAGAGCAGCACGGCGCTGTCGGACGTTTCCTCCACGACCTTTAGGTCTTTGACAGATTTTGAGCCGTCACTTTTCGTGCTCTTTTCATCCGCTGCGAGCTTTCTGCCATTCCCCTGAATCTTTGCAGGTTTGGGTGAACCTCTCTGCTGGACGTTGCTACTAGGGGTGGTTTTCCTCTTTACAAGGGTGGGGGCAAGCGTGGTCACTTCTCTGGGCATACTGGGGATGATGGGGATGGTGGGGATGGTGGGGATGGTGGGGATGGTGGGGATGGTGGTCGACAGGCTAGTGGTGGAGATGCCAGTAGTGGGAGCAGGGCCAGGTGTTGAGACCTGACTGGCTGCTTCAGTCCCAGACCCGACGGGAGCGACTGTGGTGCTGATGGATCCGGCAACAGAGACCCAGATGGTGGCCTCTGCATTTCCTGCAACATTCTTAGCCTTACAGCTGTAATTCCCAAAATCTTTGTACAGTATCCCATGCAGGCTCATGATGGACCACCGGACACCTTCTTCTGGAGACTCTTGGACTGCAAAGTGAAAGATGAACATATAACTTAACATATAACAAGTTCTGCACTTCTTGACACTATTAGTCTTTCTTACATGGCGGGTACTGAAAGAACTACAGTACACATTGGACAACTGTATTAACAATGTCTGCTAGCTAGTGTTAGCTGTAACATGTGGTCACTGACATTAGCGTATTTGTTTGGTAGCTTATGACTAACACTAGCTAACAGCAAATGTGGATGTTAGATGCTCTGCATTGTGGAATAGATAAGGATGATTGAATGGCATCAAACATGGGGCAGGCATCTTTAATACAGTTGGCCATTGCAAAATAGGTACTTAACCTTCTTGGACACGGTCATTTGAAGTATAATCAATGCATTCCAATGCATTGTCACGTTGCAGATCTTTTCTAAAGTAGATATCATGTGTATCAAAAAGGTCCATGGCCTACCTGTGTTGTTGTTGACAGGTGAATCATCTGATCTGGCCCAGAGCAGAGTTGGTGTAGGGAGTCCTCTGGCATCACAACGTAGCAGAACATTGCTACCCAACGAGGATGTGATCTTGGTTGCAGAAGTCTGAACTGTTGGCTTAACACATTGGTCTAGTTCAGCTCGCTGAAACAACACACCAGCCAGATTCTCAGGTCCACTGCAGGACAACAATATGTCCATCAGAATCACTGGTGTGTCAGTCATTTTGGACAGCTCCATCACCTTGGAGATCCTGCAGTCACAGTACCAGGGATTATCTTGAAGGCCTGGTGATGAAACATTAAGAAATGTGTTTATGAATACCAAGTCTATTGTGTTAAGGTTTTCACTGATTGTTTTTTTGCCAATCCAGTCTTAGAGAGATTTAAGAACTATATTTTAAAAAGTATCATGTTTAATATATGGAACTGGCTGGATGATGCTTTAGGCTTCCAGTTCATTCCGGTTCATGGCTTCCTCATTCAATTGCCTACATTCCTTAGTGCAAATCTAAGCTAATGGCAGCCATACACCGTATTGGCATTGAAAAAATAGAAAAAATAAGAAAAATACTTGATGTTTCTTCATTCCTAGCCAGTTTAACACAGTCTGTGCCAAAAACGGCTTTTTACATGTTTGGCCGCCGACCGTTGAGTGCCATAAACATAAAAAGTAGTTTTTGGATCGTTTGATCTGTTTACTTTGATCCCCGCTCTACACAGTTGCCCAGAGTGATCTGCATCATTTAGGCAAGTCCCGACACATTGGAACTGCTTTCTGATCAACTATCGCCAGGTGGCAGTATCGTCCGGTGTCTGAACTGCATGGGGCTCTGGGCTGATCGTCAGCTTCACTTTCAGTTTATCCTCGCGAGTGGCCCCTCCTTCTCCTGGGACAGAAATGCAGTCCTCGCCTCGGAATTCCAGTGCATAAGCGTATTTGACCATCGAAACGTGTATAGACATATATATCACTTGGAATTATTCTTTTGGAATACCTTCTGGCTAAGGTAAGGTACATTCTAAGTCTATTTTACCGAATCTGAAACGTGTATTTTTTATTTTTATTTATTTTTTAATCTTTTCCCCCGTCCTTTTTCCGCCGTTTTTCTCCCATCCCAATGTTAGTCGTTATGCCAATTCCCAATCCCCTTCCTGGTCGCTGCGCACCTACGGTAGGTCTGGGAGAGTGGAGGCTATCACATGCTTCCTCCGACACATGTGTAGCCAATCAACCGCTTCTTTTCAACTGGCAGCGCGAACTCTCACTGAGAGGGTGTAACGTGTGGAAGGATCACACTACCCCCTTTAGATCCTTTCCTTGCTGAGCAGGCGCCCCGACCGAACTGTAGGAGTCACTGTTTACAACGACCAGGACCCACCCACCAGCTTTCCCACCCCTAACACTGCCAATTGTGTTAGTATGAACGACCAGCCAAGCTGGTAGCAATGCCGAGAGCTGGGCTCGAACCCAGCATCTCCTGCACTAGTGGCGAGCGCCTTGCCCACTGCACCACTTAGCCGCCCTGAAGCGTGTTTTTCTAACTATCACAGTTCTGTGTCATACTAGCTCCCGCTCAGCGTCTATTGCATATATCTCGCTTCAGCGTATATACACTGAATACATTTCAAAATGTACCTTTACATGCCAGCATTCATCTGGCCACACCCCCATCCGCTTATCTACATAAGCAGGGATGGGACCACACACTCATCTCCTTCTCAAATTTCATCACAAGCTAAGTGCTGCTCACATGCCCACTTGACGTGGAGAAAAATATTTACTCTGAGGAAAGGAAGAACAAGGAGATACGTTGACATCATATCTTTATTTTCTCTCTCACTGTATTCGAGAAAATACGGCGATATTGTCTTCGTACTGGAGTGTCTGGAAGATGATGATCATTCTAAAAATCCTCCACCGGTTTTCGTATTGGGAGCGCGCCGCTGCATGCCTCCCAACTGCAGTTCCTTGCTGTGGCTGGTTGCGGTAAAACCTTTCAGCACAGCTGGACTGTAGGACGCGCCGCTGTTGTGAGAAGCGGTGGTTCCAGGTTGGTGAGTAATGTTTTGCTTGCAAGCTCCACTTGTCTGTTAGTGCTATGGGGGCTGGCTGACAATGTTTACGAACACCGGCCCCAGATTAAGGTCTTTTGTTCAGCCTCTTAGGCAACAGCGGAAGACCTTGGTCTGAAGCCCATTATAGTTAACTAGTGGGCCACGACCAGTAACACTGGTGATCCCTGTGTTTTCTGGATGAGTGGATGTTTCTCTGTCACCGTGAGGCCCCGTCTTTCATATACAAATGAGAGTATTCCCTCACGAGGAAATATGGGCATGGATGTTCGTTAGTGGAAGATCTGTGTTCAAGTCAGCTACAGCCCAGATGGGAATTGTGCTGGCCCCGCCGGGTGTTGGTAAAATCACTGTTGTAAAACTGTGTTAACATCTTGTTTCTCTTTTCTCTTAAAAAGTGAGGAGGGTTTCAGAACGGCGGCCTGTCTGAGTGATTGTTATATCATTGTGTACAAGTTCAGGTGATAGCTGCTTAGCTTACGTGCTAGTGGTGGCCTACTGTTAGCCAGTCAGCTGCGGCGCTAGCCTGTTGTGATCACTAGGCTAGGAAACGTTAGCTTGCGTGCTAGTTGTGGCCTACCTAGGCTAGGCTAGGAAACGTTAGCTTGCTGCTATCGGCCGAGGGCGGCCGTTAACTTAATGCTACACTGTTGAACGTGCTGTGACTATAACATGTTTTAAACACTCTTGACTACGACGTCATCTTTGACAGAGGATGTTCATCGAACCTGCCCTGAGCCAGGCCGGCAAGGACTGCGTCAACAAGGGGGACCGTAGCGGCGGGATGGAGCGGCGACGCTGCCCAGGTCGACAACACAGTACGGCTGTGTTTACTACGGTGCCTTGTTAGAGACTGCAGTTTCGCTTGATCTGCGCTCAAGGTAGGCAAGGTCCTGACCAGGCCTTGAACACTTCTTCTTGCTTTCCCTTCTAAATGTTTTGTAAATAACGATGTTTTCCAAAACGTGTGTTGCTGCACTACATTTAGGATACGACGCGAGTTATGTGTGAATTGTCTTGTCACTGGTATTTAGCTTCTCCATGCAAATCGGGTTGTTTATTACAGATGTGAAAATGATCTGGTTTGTTGTGTTGAGAAACATCATGTGTGTTCTTGTACCGTGCACTCACAACTAAGGGGGTTAAACTAACCTATAAAGCTATGCTTAGTGACATATGAGTAAAGAATGATTCTTTTCTCAGCCTGTAATGACAATGAACAGTGTGTTCACATATTAACAGGTTTACCTGTTTAACTGGCCGTATTAAGGGTAAAGTAGGAGGGTTGTGTTTCCCCCCGGTTCCCTGGGGACTTCTTCATCCTCCTCTCAGACATGTTGTTACACTATATTGTGTCACTGTGTGGTAGGGATACGATGTAACCCTTAGCTTAGTTGTTGGGGTTGTGCTAACCGCTTGAGAAACTTTATTTTCCTAAAAGAAAAGATTGTTTGGTCGCTTTTTCGTGTGTGCTTAGCAAGGCCTGTGGCCGATACTAATCGAGAATTGTGTATTCTCTCATTATGAAAAACGGCGTTCCTCTGTAGAGTGTTTTTGCCATTTTTTGTAGGTGATAATGGGTTGTGTGTGTCGTGTGACCTACAACTGGGTTGGGCTGGCCACAGAAGCACATGTGTAAGTCTGATACCGGGGCTCTTGAGAGGGCCCTCTCTATTCTGTGTTTTTTCCTTAGTAAAAATCAGATAGCAGGTTGGCACATGCGCTGTGTGAAGCTGTTAGACGCTTCATGGATCTGACTATGACTGCGTCATACTCTTTTTTGTCATTACATCGTATCATGGGTGTGGGGTCGTAAAGGGGTGAACTGGTAACCTTTTCTCCCCCTTTTTTTTCTTTTCTGTTGGTCAGGGGTAAACCCACCTGTCCTTCAAATCAAATCAAATCAAATTTATTTATAGGGCCCGACAAAACACGTTAATGTCCCCATGGGCCGTACAGGTCTTCTTTAAACAAGTCAAGAAGAAAACATAACAATAAGTCAAGAACAGAACAAGAACACCATAAGGTCCAAACATTTTTAGATGAATGCAAATAAATGAAAGAATGCAAGCACTCCCAGACATACCCCATGCGAAGGTAAGGAAAAACTCACTAAAACCTAACAATAGGGAAAAAAGCTCCACAGGCAGTGTGGAGGAGAGAACCCTTAGAAGGGCCATTCAAGGGGGGATCTCCCTTCTTAGATGTTGGTGATAGTAGTGTTGCAGACGGACAGTTGGTAAGCATGCACTCATGTGTGTGGTGAAACACAGATGAGTGCATGCAATAGCAACTGTACATTTTGAAAGATTAAAGATAGAGCTAATAGCGATAGCAACTGAACATTTTGAAAGATTAAAGATAGAGTTGATAGCGGATCTATTTGAGGCACAGGGGCGGCGCAAAGAGGGTCACTTCAAGGTTCCTGTCACGTTGCGGTTCGGCACGTTACAGGGTGAGGGGGGGGGGGGGGGGGGAGTTTCCTGGTCCCACGCCCTGGAATATTGGGCGTGTGCACCGCAGAAATTCCCCCGCCATAGAGTACGTCACTGTGCGCGTCTCTGTTGGTAGGACTTCCGTGTGCTGTTCAGGTCCATATGATGGATCTGTTTCAGGGGGTGGTCAGGGCTCCTCCTCACGAAGCTCCTATTCGGGCCTTCTGTGAGTTGGGACTCTCCTTCCATGTGAGGGAGCCTCCTCAGAGTACATTGCCTCCTCCTCAGATTGTCAAGGTGAGTGGAACCTCAAGAAGGAGTCCTACTCTATTGTGTGTGTATTCGATTCAATTTGATTATTGAGTGTGTATGGGTTCAGTGCCTCCTCCCCGGAGAGCCCTAAAACCAAACTTTTACATGGCTCAAGGTGCAATATATTCTTTTCAATCTGTACAGCTCGCGTGGGAAGTCTCTCTGGGGATTTCCGTTTCCTTCCTATGGGAGGGTGGTGGGATGTAAAAATGTGATTTTTTTTTACCCCCGGCTGTGTAGACTGGGATACATACTGTTGGTGCTTCCTTCTTTTCTTTTAAAAAGAGTTGGAGTTAGGAAGTATCACACCCCTCTTGTCGTTCCCCTGGGCGCCTTGAGGATTCAATGACACGTCTAAATAGCCTGTTCATTGATGTGGTTGTGTCCCGACGCACGCATAGTGCTAGCTCGGGGTGTTCTGTAATCAGGCGACTGACTGGCACGCCTTGGTTGCTTGAGGTTAAAACGGCGTTTTTATAAAGCAACTGGGATGGAGGTTTTTCCTCTTCCGACGACCTGTTTTGGTTGTCGACGGATTCTCGTTCATATCTGGGGGATGATGACGGAATCTGCCCCTTCTCCTGGAGTAGGCATGTCGGCGTGGTTAGGGCACGGGACTGGTTCTGGTCACGCTGGTCCGGATCAGTTAAACCTGTTGTCCGCCGGGGATGCAGATCTGCTGTTCTGGTACCCTGAGGGACTTGGGCTTTTTCAGGGGGAAAATGCCAGGTCGGTCCGGGTGTCACAGGGTTAAGCGCTATGGAGACCCTGGTTGGGTATATTTTGTACTCTGCACTGTCGTAATGGCTTATGGCCATGCCAACCTGTACACGCTTGATCTCGTCAGATCTTGGCCGCTACGCAGGTTGGTCCTGGTTAGTACTTGGTTGGGAGACCGCCTGGGAATACCAAGTACGGTGTGCTTGGGGCTGGTTCTCCATTCTTTTCGCTCCTCTCTCACGCATGGCGAAGAGGGGCCTGTTGGGGTGGTCTTTGACCTCCTCTGGTGACCCTGTGCTTCCCGTATCGCCGGGCCCGGTCCGCAGTAATGTTTCGTCGACCCGTAGGCCTGGGTTAACCCTTTTTTGGAAACTGAAACACTTGTACTGCGGTATAGCCGGTGTATACCCGCAGGTGTGTTTTGGAGTTTTTTCTTGAGGGGTTATAGGAACAACCACCGCATTGGGTAACACCAAGGTGGTTGATTCCCTGGTGTGTTGGAGCAGTGTCAACTCCCGGGTTACCCGGTTGAGGGTGCCCCTGCACGTTCATTACGTCTGCCAATCGTGTCAGCCTTCTCTGCCTCAACCCCTCTGGGTGGGTTTTTTTTTTAAATGGAGGCTTGGTCATGCAACAACGCCAGCATACGCCCCTTCCGCCGGCGCGGCTGTGTTCAGCTGTCCCCTCTGGCGCCTGTCTCGTCCGCAGTCTCCAGGCTCGGGTTAACAGCCTGTTGCCTGGTTTTTCCCCGGTGCGCTGCCTGCTTCCGTTGGTTAACCTTTTTTGTGTGCTTACGGCCATGCTGACTGCCTGTTCTGCGGGGTCAGTGTGCCAGGCGGTGGACTATTGGGGGGACAGGGCCCGCTCGGCTGAGGGGCCTTTGTCCGAATACGCTGGCGATGTGGGGGGCGGGGTCACTAAGTGCCCACCTGGTGGGGTCTTGATGCTGGCATCATGGACTTCTCCGGGCCCCCGTTCCAGGGGGTCCAGTCCCTTTGGTGGGTCTGGGCCTTCCTTCGTGCTCCGCTGCTACGGCCTTGCCACAGGGTTGGGTTTGCCCTTGACCCCGTGATTCTGGGGGCAGTAACGAGGTTGTTCCCTCCGTTCGTTCCCGGGTGGCATGCGGGTTGTGCGTGTGTGTAGTCGTGGGGTCAGGCCACGGTCTGCTCACCCTGTGCGTTGAGTTGCTTGAGTGCCTCTTCGCACGGTCGGGTCCGTCACCCTCCCGGGGACCTCCAATAGGGGGGGTGCCCTCCATTAGGGGGGGTCCGGGGGGACTCGGCCCTCCCTGTTCTGATGGTTGTGGGGGGCCTCAGCGGGGTTCATTTGTCGAGCTTCTAGCTCCCGCTCAGCTCCTGTTATGCAATAGACGCTGAGCGGGAGCTAGTATGACACAGAACGTTAGGTTATGTATATAACCAAGTTCTGTTAATACTAGTGACGCTCAGCGTCTAGACGCCGCTGCGGCCCTTGATTTTTCATTGTGGTGAAATTTGTTGGGAAGGAGATGAGTGTGTGGTCCCATCCCTGCTTATGTAGGTAAGCGGATGGGGGTGTGGCCAGATGAATGCTGGCATGTAAAGGTACATTTTGAAATTTATTCAGTGTATATACGCTGAAGCGAGATATATGCAATAGACGCTGAGCGTCACTAGTATTAACAGAACTTGGTTATATACATAACCTAACGTTATGTGTTTCACCGGACAAAAAACATGCTTGGCAGTTTTGAGTTAAAACGACCCCACCCCCCCTTGATGATTTTGTGATGATACATATATACAAATCATATACCTGTGATTTGAGAGTATTCTGGGTTTCAGGGGATCAGCCAGAACGGTTTGGGCTTATTGCACATAATGCGTTTTATCTCGCAATCTACTGTATGAAAAAATACTGTATTATCTTGGAAATGCGCGATGTTTAGTGTGTAATAAACTACAAACTACAGCGTGTGGAAACAAACTATTATTCCCATGCTGGACTACAAGTAATGTTTGTCGAAATGGGCCACACCGTGTCTCTACAGCTATAATACACTCAAAGTGTTAATGGCCAATCGTGAGATATTACCATTGAAACTTTCAAAATGAAAGGGTCAGGAATTGAATAAATGACTAGGTTACTACAGTATTACTTAGTTATACAGTGTCTAGCAAAGTAGCAAAGTGGCTTTCCTAGAATACACGTAAAATAAACAGTGACACACAGTGATCACATGCATGCATTGGTGTACAGAACACCCCTAACCAGATTAGTTTGTTCTTAACATTACAACATCCAAATGCTAAAGCTGGTGCTGGCCTTCCTCCAATTCATGGTAGTGCTCTCGGTAAACCTCCCTGTTGGAATCAATCTCAATAAATTGCTAGCAATTCTAATACACAAGCTAAAACTTGTTCATCACAGATCTGCTGTAATTTCCTTTTTTTCCCCCTCTCGTTTACTTGCAGGAAAATACAGAAAACACAAATACAAAAATATGTTTAATTTGGTGACTATATAATTCTCATTTTAAATGGTACTATTAAGGGACTAACTTATTTACTCAACATGTGACAGACTTGAAACAATAGGAAATGATATCACGAAAGAAGCCGCCCTCTATTCTGCACATGCAATGTTTTTTTTTGTTAGTTTTTTTGTTCAGCCTAATCCGGTTTCTCCTTCAAGTAAGACACACAGCCAGCTTTTCGAAGGGGATAAGCTAGCTTGCCCTAAACACCCTATTAACATTATCCCTCCCTCTCCCATTGGAAGACAGATGAAGAGCCCAGACTTTCAACGACATCCTCCCTACACATATACTGTAATGATTTAAAGGGGACATACTGTACTATAGAACATTTATTTTGTACATATCAGCCTTTGCATGGATTTGGCAGTCTGAAATGTTGTTTATAGTCACTGGGGAAACACAGATACGTCTTGCTAGGGTTTGAAATCCTAATATTAACAAGCATATAAGCTGTTTGTTATATCCTGAGGATTTCTTAACCTCACCTGTATAACAATAATGGCTCGGACCACGACTATATGTTTATATATTTGATATTGTTTATATACAGTATGTTTATTTCAGTCTACAACGCAGGTATAACATCAGTGTCTTCCTGTTTTACCAACAGCTCCCAGGAGCCAGGAACACTGCCTAACTAATGTACTCACTCTTGCATGGGGGGTATAGCCAGGCAGAGAAGGAAATAATTCCTAAACGATTTGGTTTGTGTTACACCTACCAAAAACCCTATGTCCAACACAAAGAGGTGCCGGAAAATAAATAATGAAGATTTTATTTAGACTAGTTTCTTTGCAAAAAAACCTAACAAACGTGTTCCACAGATTTAGTCCCATCAAACAGCAACCTCTAGCCAAAAGAGACCCATTTTTGGTATTGTACTTTGTTCACATGTTTTGTTTTGGTCTAATGGGTGGGTTGGAATTGAGTGGGTATAGGGGAGGGTTTGCTACTGCTGGCCACACCGCAGACTCTGTCAAGAGAGGTCTGGAGAGATTCACAGTTTAATATAATACTGTAACTTACTAAACTCCAACCCACACATGAAAACTAAATAAAAAATGTAAACAAAGTACAATGCCAAGTGGAGCACGTTTGCCTAGACGGCATTACATATTCTACCTTTAGGGAAGTTGAAAATATAGAAAATAATGTCCCCTTTAACTTTTACATGGCACATAATTAAGGCATGGACATGGATTCATATTTAAGTTGAAGCCAAAATGATTGCACTGACGAAGAAACACGAGAAAAGTAGTAACGATATTTCTAAAAGCTGGAATCCATCACGTGATAACCCCAGATAAGTTGCATCATAAATAGATTGACCCAGTAACTAGCCATGTGACAATGAGGTGTCCTGTATCGGTTATTATCAATGTATTAAGCAGATTAAGCACCTCCATTCTACCTCAGTACTCTGCTAGAATCCATATACATGCATGCCTTATATTCTTTATATGATGTGCGGGAGATAAAGTCTTTGTCTTCTCATAAGGACATGTGTCTTTGTCTCCTCCCCTTTGTAAACTCCATTTCCTGGTGGCGTGTAGCTTATTGCCAGCGGAAGAGTGCAAGAATGCTTCCGCATTCGTCACCGCACGCCAGTACGGTAATGCGCCTTTCCTTTCGCCCCGCTCAGACAAATGCATGTAGTACATTGCAACACAACGCAGCATTTCCGCGTACATTGCAACGAATCACTTGGAGTTTGAAAGTGATATCAGAAGAAACTACTCAACCTCGGCTGTCTTTAACTATGAGTGAACACAACGCATTGTAACGTTAACGCAGCTGTCAACTGTACTTTACTATGGAATATACATGTATATTATCGCGACGCGTCGTCACAGACTAAACAGTGTTCTGGATTTTCCTACAATGGATTATTGATTGTAAATTGAACCCTTGCACTGAAGAACCATTATGAATCTGTGTTAGAAAATGTTTTGGATCTAAATCACTTGGAGTTTGAAAGTGATATCAGAAGAAACTACTCAACCTCGGCTGTCTTTAACTATGAGTGAACACAACACTCTAACTTACCATGTTTAGATAATAAAGTACTCAACCTCTACTTGTCTACTGTCTGACTGAACACAACACTCTAACTTACCATCTTTAGATAATGAAGTACTCAACCTCTACTGTATTTAACTATGAGTGAACACAGCACTCTAACTTACCATGTTTAGATAAGTACAGTTGACAGCTGCGTTAACATTACAATGTGTTGTGTTCACTCATAGTTAAAGACAGCCGAGGTTGAGTAGTTTCTTCTGATATCACTTTCAAACTCCAAGTGATTTAGATCCAAAACATTTTCTAACACAGATTCATAATGGTTCTTCAGTGCAAGGGTTCAATTTACAATCAATAATCCATTGTAGGAAAATCCAGAACACTGTTTAGTCTGTGACGACGCGTCGCGATAATATACATGTATATTCCATAGTAAAGTACAGTTGACAGCTGCGTTAACGTTACAATGCGTTGTGTTCACTCATAGTTAAAGACAGCCGAGGTTGAGTAGTTTCTTCTGATATCACTTTCAAACTCCAAGTGATTCGTTGCAATGTATGCGGAAATGCGGCGTTGTGTTGCAATGTACTACATGCATTTGTCTGAGTGGGGCGAAAGGAAAGGCGCATTACCGTACTGGCGTGCGGTGACGAATGCGGAAGCATTCTTGCACTCTTCCGCTGGCAATAAGCTACACGCTTCCTGGTGTGACCCCCCTCCCCTCCTGCATATAACTGACCCCTGAACCGAGAGTTCTCTCTCTCTTCCTGGTGATAAAAGCTGATCACTGGCCAGGGGACCATCCAGCCATATTCTCCATCTTTGTAATTGATACTTTCATTCTGAGTTAATACATTGTAATAACCGGATCCACCTGATTGAGTAAGTCATTAATATTGTCAACAATTGCCACACATTGCGTGAGGTCTAAATTAAACAGGGCCAGGACAGAGCGTAACCCATAATAACCTATACATTTCTTTTTGAGATTTTCATTTTATGTTTTAAAAGTGTTTCAGTGGAGGGGCTCTGTGAGGAAAGGCAGAGAAGACTAGCCTCCACTACTGAAACAGAACATAGTGAGAGCACAGTATTTGGTACACCAACGGGACACCAGTAGATGATGGTAAATACTCGTATAGCAACATGCAATACAGTATATCCCCCCTGTATCCTCCTTTTCCTCTCTCCTCACTTGGTCCCTTTTCCTGGCCCTGTGAATGCTTTCGGCAACCAACATGCCCTTCCGCGTTTCTCTGATTGGCCAGCAATCGGCCAGCCCTCTATGCTCGTTTTCCCCCTACGCCGGTAACGCGCGCATGCACATTTCGTACTTGTCCGGTCCCCCTGAGACGGGGGCCGCTGGTGTACAGCTGAGAGCTCCAGCATAGCTATGTCCGCGAGCTAGGCGCAAGCCAGAGTAAAACACAGTTTTCAATCAATCAATCAATCAATCAATCAATCAATCAATCAATCAATCAATCAATCAATCAATCAATCAATCAATCAATCAATAATAACATTAACGAGACTCTCGTTGTGTCTATTCTGCTAACGCTACCTCTCATTGCTTTAACGTTACCTAGGCTCGTGTCTATCTGCTAACGTTAACGTTAGCATTAGTGTTGTGAAGGGCCAGATTAAACCGAATATATATATTTATTTGTATATATATATTTAATTGTATTTGTATATTCTCTAATATTCCCTGATATCCCTTGTATATTCCTTGTACAATATGCATTGAATATCCATTCTAGCCTACTGAACATCCCATAATAGCCTCCATTCTACTATTGGTCGAGACCTTGGTGCCAGGCTGCCATACCCCCCAGACCCAGTTCAAACGTACCGCTCAACATGTACGAACAAGTCCTAGTTCCGCGTAGGAATCTGGCTACCGCACCACTAACGGTACTATTTGTTCATAGTGCGTATATATACTGCGCTACTAAAGTAGGACTTCCTTTTTAGTCCAGTTTCTTACCCTCCAATAGAGTGACAGACGTAAAGCCTCCCCGCGACGCCACGTGTGGGAGTAAGGCCAAGTTCGGCCTACCATCGGTATTGAGACATCGTGTATATTAATATTTGAATAGTCATATTTGGCACTATATCGTCGAGTTGGACGTAGTCTATTAAGCTAATAATAGTCTATTCATATGTAGTGCTTCGTGCGGTGAGAATACTATCGTAGTCAGTACCCCATCGTTTCGGGCAGAGAACTGGCTGCTTATCCAGGGTGGCCGACCCCATGTGAGGCTGCACCCGAGGAGCCCCAGAGCCGACGAGCGAGTGGACCTGCATACCGGATTATTCTACCGACGACAGCCCGCCTTCCCAGGCACGGATTATGCTTTGTATACAGTGATTATTCTATGGATAAAGACCAACACTGCCGTGTGTTGGAAAACCCCCCCCCGGAGAGGACGACAGGTGAGGAGACGCTCTACACGACGAGGTCGCCTCACGTCTCTCCATCGTGGACCGGAGGAAGCCGGCCCACAGAGAGTCCAACTGCTTTCATCTGTGGATCGAGGATCGCTGAGGCACCGAGCCGCACAACCGTGGGTTCTCCCAGGATACCCTCGGCCAGACGGATACAGCCAGACTCTACCCCCCCCCCCCCCCTTCTCCAGTTGTCTTACAAGCAACCGGAATTCCCCCCTAGTGTATCCAGTTCTATAATCATTAAAGTATCATTGCTATTATTCCTTAAATATTCCAGGTTGTATATTTACCGCCTGCGCCACCAGAGATTGGACGTTCTCTATTGATATACCAACGAATACTCATTTGCCATAAAAGTGCATCCTATTTCAAATCATAAATGTAATTAAGTGATTGCTCTACATACCTTTTGCTATGTATTAATTATTATTAAACGCAGACTTTCGACTTGGTACATTTGTGTTGGATCGTTTCATCTACGTGGGAGTGTTTACCATAATTATTTATGCCTAGTACTGGGTGGCCAGAGTCTAAAGTACAAGAGGTAGTGGTAGTAAGTATCATATCTAACAATACAGTCAGGGAATTGTACCCCTCAGTTACAATTGGTCCTTCGAGCCGGAGGGTAATTAGTGTAATATTAATATAGTGTTATTAATATTGAAATGGCCTATGATGAACACTCCACGAAACGATCCTCCTAACCAACGCCCGCAGCGCGAACGACGGCTCCCTCAGTACTTAGAGGCTTACGCTGTCAGTCAACAACCTAGTCTTCTACTAACAGTAAACGCGGTAAAACTAGAAAGTAAAAGTATGTCTAACCCCAACGCCCAGACTACCCCGACCATAGAGGCCCCTACGGGTTCTAATGTAACTGACCAAGTTCACGGTGGGGACCAGTGGGAACCAGACATGACTTCACACCCCGCCAGTACTGAAGAAGTAGTCCCCGATGAGTCCCGGGAGGAATACAACGCTACCGAGAGAGAACTCGGCACGGAAGAAGACGGGGAGAGCACCGTGGAGATAGAGCTCCAAGGCTCCGCAAGGAGTACCCCGAGGGAAGGCTCCCCTATACAACCGCCTTCTCCCAGCGAGGCAGAGAGGACCCTACAGCAGGCCTTCCTCATCAGCCTGAACGCCGCTGCTGAACGCGACCGACTGCAGATCCAGCAGCGGAGCGAAGAAGAGCATATACGTCTAGAAATAAGACGCATTCAGAGGGAAGAGAATGTGGCCCGAGACCGAGCAGACAGCCAGCGAGCAGCTGCTGGTGCTCTACGGGACGCAGAGCGCGACAGACAGCAAGCGCAACTAATAGAACAGCTGATCAGACGGACAACACCCTCTCCCTCCGCCAGAGGCTCCAGGAACTCGTCTAGACACACCTCCAGGGCGGCATCCCCTAGCCGAGTAAACAACCCTGAACTTGACCAACAGACGAGGTCTATACCCCCCACAGACCACCTCCCCCCACCGGTCCAAGCGAGACCTAGCAACCGGGAAGGAGCAGCATATCCTGTGGAGAGGCTGAACCAGAGACTACAAGCACTGGATGACCTAACTGAAGACGAAGAGGAAGAGGAGGAGAACCACGCCCGACGACAGCACAGTACTCTACCGGACCAGGAGGTCCGGTACAGCCCAGGCTATACTCCCGCGGAGCTGCGCTACAGACCCCCGACTCTATACCCGGGTGAGCACGACGCACGACCCGCACCGAGGAACAGCACCTGGACAAGCGGGCCATGGTACACTGCCGGTACCAGCCCATACCAAGGAGCGGGAGGAGACTCGCCTAGGAGGCCTCTCCCCCAACGCTCGCCGATGTATCCACAGTCAGCGTCATACATTGGCACGCCTATGGTACCCGACTTCACCCAAGAGAACCGGGCCCAGTATACAGAACTCCGCATGTGCCTGGAGACCATGTTGGTGGATGTATTGGATGAACGCCATAAATACGCCATCCTACTGAAGCACTTAAAGGTACCCCGCGCACATAATATAGCGCTCGCCTACGCGACTTCCACCACCCCATACACAGCAGCGCTGGTAGCATTGGACCAGAGGTATGGGCGCATATGGGATTACGTGATCCAGGAGATCCGACACATCGACCGCTTACCCCCAGCAATAGACAATCGAGCACTGGACGACCTGTCCATCAGAGTGCAGTCCCTGGTAGGGATGTTGGGAGCGCAGAGAGAGAAGGGGAGGCATGAACTTTACGCCAACTCAAATGTGGAAAGGATCTTGGAGAAGCTGCCGCCCGCTCGACAGGAGCGTTTTAGGCGGCAGAGAGACCACCGAGACCCGAATGGCCCCGAACCGAACCTCCTCGATCTAGCAGACTTCCTGGCGAGAGAAGTCAGCAGCCTACGGCTAGATACATTCGGACGGAGCACCCCTGGCTCCAGAGAAGGAACCAGACGACTAAATGATGGAAGAAGATCGGTGACTGTGATGCACCAATCGGAGTCAGTACCGAGCAGCAGGAGCCACAGTACCCCCTCCAGAACGGAGAAGTGGAAGATAGTGTGCCCCTACTGTGAGAAAGAACACTGGCTAGCGCAATGTGACTCCTTCCCCAAGCTGAACGCGGAGGAAGCAAGTCAATGGATAAAGTCCAACAAGCGCTGTTTTCGCTGTGCGCGCTCACACATGGCAGCCGAATGCCGCTTAAAGAAAAGGTGCACCAAGTGCGATGGAGCCCATCTGGACATACTTCACGACAGTAACAGACGGCGCCCTTCACCCGCACCATCCAGCAGCAAAGCGAGCGTCATGTACATCGATCCCGCCAGCAGCAGTGGAGCCCGAGTACTCCTAAAAGTAGTGCGTGTGACACTAAGCTACCAGAATAAAGTCCTGGACACTTACGCCGTCCTCGATGACGGGTCAGAGAAGACCCTTCTGCTCGCCTCCGCTGCGGCCCAGCTAGGGCTGCGGGGAAGCGAAACCCAAATGACAATTCGGACAATAAGACGAGATTTGAAGACGATAAAGGGCGAGAATGTCTCATTCTCTATCGCAGCAAGCGGCCAGCCTGAGCGACGGTACCAGATTACGGACGCTTTCACCAGCCAAGAAATAGGACTGTCGCGGTACACATACCCCGTCGCCAAGCTGATGGAGAAATATGCACATCTGCGCAAGTTACCGATCCCGCTCATAGACAATGCTATGCCGACCCTGTTGATAGGCTCCGACCATGCAGACCTCATTGTCCCGATAGACCGGGTTCATACCGGACCCCGAGGCTGTCCTGCAGCAGTCGAGACCCGTTTGGGATGGACTCCCCAAGGCCCGCTCGCCAAATCTCTCAACCGAAGTACAGCCACTAGATGTCTCCACTCCCGAGTCAAAGAGGGAGAAACCGCACTCCTGCAACACGTAGAGCGGTTATGGACCTTGGAACAAATGCCCTTTAAGAACGGAAAGAAAGACATTCGCTCTAAAGATGACATTTACGCCATTCACCTCCTCGAGACAGGGACCAAGAGAGTCCCGGTCAACGGCGTGTTGAGATACGCCACGCCACTCCTGCGGCGAGAAGGAATGCCTACTTTCCACGCCAAGACAGACGCCACAGAACGGTACCTGCTGAACACGGAGCGGCGCTTAGCCAAGAACCCCGCCCAAGAGAGTGTATACCGCGCTGAGATTGAGAAGCTCATCACAGCGGGACACGTCACAAAGATGGACATTAAAGAGGCTGACCAGACCACTGAATCGTGGTACGTGCCTCACCACAAGGTCCATCACAACGGTAAAGACCGCATAGTATTTAACTGCAGCTACCAGATCGGATCCCAAAATCTGAATAAAGAGTTACTGCCCGGTCCCACACTCGGCCCCTCCCTACTCGGCGTTCTACTCCGCTTCCGCCAGGAAAAGGTGGCCATCAGCGGGGACATTAAAGGAATGTTCCTGCAGGTGAGATTAGTAGAGGAGGACAAGCCCCTGTTACGGTTCCTATGGAGAGAGAAGCCAGGAGATGAGCACCCAGCCATCTACCAATGGGAAGTCCTCCCCTTCGGAACGACGTGCAGCCCCTGCTGTGCTACATTTGCACTACAGAAACATGTAGCAGAGGACCCAGCAGCGGACGAAGAGGTCCGACACAGCGTAAAGAACAGCTTCTACGTAGACAACTGTCTACAAAGCCTTTCAACCCAGGAAGAAGCCGAGGCTCTCCTGATTAAACTCCGCGCCTCATTGATCAAAGGCGGCTTTGATCTCAGGCAGTGGGCCAGCAGCGATCCGCAAGTACTGCGCAGCCTCTCCTCCGAGGACAAGGCAGCCAGCAGCGAGACCTGGATGGCTACAATCCCGGGAGAAGCCCAGGAGATGACCCTGGGATTGGTGTGGCGATTCAAAACAGATTCGCTTCACTACAGACACAAGCCCCTGACTACGGAGCAGGGAAGGCCGGCGGCGGCGCCGACCACCAGACGGAGTGTGTACACAACACTCGCCCGACAATATGACCCGCTAGGATGTATTCTACCGTACACCACCAGGGCAAAAATGATTGTACGAGCATTGTGGGACAAGGACCAGGGCTGGGACGACCCCATTCCTGCACACCTTGCATCCACCTGGAGAGAGTGGGAGATGGAGCTCCACTCACTCCCAGGCGTTAATATGCGCCGAAGCTACTTCCCACCCACGGTGAGGCCAGAGACATGTAAAATGGACTTACACGTCTTCAGTGACGCCTCAGAGGTCGCATACGGATCAGTAGCCTACTTGCGGGCCCAAGAAGAGGGGGGAGAGATCTACACAGCATTTGTCCTCGCCCGCTCGAGAATAGCCCCACGCAAGCAACAATCTATCCCACGCCTAGAGCTCTGCGCAGCCCTAGCCGGAGCGCACCTAGCCACGCTCATCCAACGTGAGCTCACCATACCGGTGTCTAGAACAATCCTGTGGTCAGATTCCACGACAGTACTCGCCTGGATCAAATCGGACTCATGCAAGTACAAAGTCTTCGTGGGAGTCAGAGTCACAGAGATTCAAGACTTAACCGAAGAGTTAACCGGAGAAACAGAGTCGCGCTACGTTGATACAAAACAGAACCCAGCTGACGTCATTACCCAGGGAATGCCCCTAGATGACCTCACCCGTCGCAATGTCTACAGTGACGGCCCAGCATTCCTAAAGCTCCCGGAAGGAGAGTGGCCCACGCCTATCCCGAGGGAAGCCAGTCAGGAGGAGGCTGAGAATAAGAAGCCTGTGTTCTGTGGATTGAGCACTGTTATCTCCGCAGACCCCAACATAGATGATTGCACTACCATAGAGAGTGCACAACAAAGGACATTCCTACTGCACTACCTACCGTCTCTACAGACCCGCCAGAAGTGGGTAAAGGAGAGAGACAATTTGACAGAAGGAACAGTCGTCATGATTATTGATCAATCACTGCCCAGAGCTATGTGGCCGGCCGGCCGCGTAAGCAAAGTGATCACCGGTGCCGACGGCAAGGTCCGAGCAGCTGAAGTGCTTGTCCAGGGTCGCACTTACACCCGTCCCGTGGCGAGGCTCATAGAACTGCCCCGACTCCCAGACACAATCGATGATGACCATGACCCTATAACCCTATGACTTTGTGAAGTTGACTGACCCCTACAGCAAACCCTTATGTGTAAATAGACAACGCGATTAATCTGTCTCTGCTTAACTGATTAGGTCTGGGACCAATCAGGGGGTGGCTGTTGTGAAGGGCCAGATTAAACCGAATATATATATTTATTTGTATATATATATTTAATTGTATTTGTATATTCTCTAATATTCCCTGATATCCCTTGTATATTCCTTGTACAATATGCATTGAATATCCATTCTAGCCTACTGAACATCCCATAATAGCCTCCATTCTACTATTGGTCGAGACCTTGGTGCCAGGCTGCCATACCCCCCAGACCCAGTTCAAACGTACCGCTCAACATGTACGAACAAGTCCTAGTTCCGCGTAGGAATCTGGCTACCGCACCACTAACGGTACTATTTGTTCATAGTGCGTATATATACTGCGCTACTAAAGTAGGACTTCCTTTTTAGTCCAGTTTCTTACCCTCCAATAGAGTGACAGACGTAAAGCCTCCCCGCGACGCCACGTGTGGGAGTAAGGCCAAGTTCGGCCTACCATCGGTATTGAGACATCGTGTATATTAATATTTGAATAGTCATATTTGGCACTATATCGTCGAGTTGGACGTAGTCTATTAAGCTAATAATAGTCTATTCATATGTAGTGCTTCGTGCGGTGAGAATACTATCGTAGTCAGTACCCCATCGTTTCGGGCAGAGAACTGGCTGCTTATCCAGGGTGGCCGACCCCATGTGAGGCTGCACCCGAGGAGCCCCAGAGCCGACGAGCGAGTGGACCTGCATACCGGATTATTCTACCGACGACAGCCCGCCTTCCCAGGCACGGATTATGCTTTGTATACAGTGATTATTCTATGGATAAAGACCAACACTGCCGTGTGTTGGAAAACCCCCCCCCCGGAGAGGACGACAGGTGAGGAGACGCTCTACACGACGAGGTCGCCTCACGTCTCTCCATCGTGGACCGGAGGAAGCCGGCCCACAGAGAGTCCAACTGCTTTCATCTGTGGATCGAGGATCGCTGAGGCACCGAGCCGCACAACCGTGGGTTCTCCCAGGATACCCTCGGCCAGACGGATACAGCCAGACTCTACCCCCCCCCCCCCCTTCTCCAGTTGTCTTACAAGCGACCGGAATTCCCCCCTAGTGTATCCAGTTCTATAATCATTAAAGTATCATTGCTATTATTCCTTAAATATTCCAGGTTGTATATTTACCGCCTGCGCCACCAGAGATTGGACGTTCTCTATTGATATACCAACGAATACTCATTTGCCATAAAAGTGCATCCTATTTCAAATCATAAATGTAATTAAGTGATTGCTCTACATACCTTTTGCTATGTATTAATTATTATTAAACGCAGACTTTCGACTTGGTACATTTGTGTTGGATCGTTTCATCTACGTGGGAGTGTTTACCATAATTATTTATGCCTAGTACTGGGTGGCCAGAGTCTAAAGTACAAGAGGTAGTGGTAGTAAGTATCATATCTAACAATACAGTCAGGGAATTGTACCCCTCAGTTACAATTAGCATTAGGCTAACAAGCTGTAACGGCACCAGTCTCGCGTCTATCTGCTAACGTTAGCATTAGGTAATAACCGGTTTAAAATGGATGGTGATTATCTCACGTTGTGTCTATTCTACTAGCATTAACCATTAGTTACTAGTACAAACAATCAATAGCGAGTTATATTGATCACGCTATGTACGATAGCCATGCTAAAATGCTAGCACAACATTAGCACCTAACCTAACAAGCTTAACAAGTCAGCGATCTTTTTGTGAGACTAAACTCTCCGCTCGGTGGCAAATTGTGTTGATGTCGGTTTTGTTTCATCAATAAATGAGGCAGAATACAGTGACTGTATCCTTTTTTGTTTATTGCACTTGTTCCTGCTGCAAATGAAATCCTACATTAAAGATGGTGGCTTTCTGTTTTTGTGGAGAGCCTCCGACGAGTGACGCGTCTCTCTTCTGACCAATCAGTGGTCTGCAGTGTTTCACGTGACTTTTCTGGTACCACAACATGCCTTTCGCGTTGCTCTGATTGGCCAGCGATCGGCCAGCCCTCTACGCTCGTTTTCCCCCTACGCCGGTAACGCGCGCATGCGCATTATCGCTGGCCAATCAGAGAAACGCGGAAGGGCATGTTGGTTGCCGAAAGTATTCACGCTTCCTGCATAAAGTCAAGTCCTCTACTGAACTCCTGATCTAAATTGTATTTGATTAGCAATGTTTAACAATACGGTACATGTGTATCAACCATGAAGATTTGACCATGTGCGTGATTAACCTCTCTGTTTTTTTATTTTATATGTTTAGCTCCAGTGAGAACAGAACCCTTGTGTGCATCCCACTGAGCTACACAGGACCCCTGATCCAGAGACCAAAACTCTGGATACTCCACTCTTAGCTTACCTAGCACAACCTTCTGGGAGGTGTTGGAGGAGATGGGCATGCCATTGAAGGGGGGCCAGTTATCCATGAGATCTGAGGGCAGGGTTGTTAACTTGTTGCTAGATAGATCCAGGTAGGTGATATTGAGGAAATAGGGGATTGCTTCCAGGGGTACACTGGTGATCCTGTTGTTGTGCAGATCCAGTGTCCGCAAGCGGGGCATCTCCTTCAGAGACTCCCAAGGAAACATGGAGATCAGGTTGCCGTCCAGCCTCAGTTCGTGGAGCACCTTGAGGTTGTAGAAACTCCCGGTGTCGACGGAGGTGATAGAGTTATAGGTAATCCACAGGTAACGTAGATCCGACAGATAGTAGAAGGCTTCCGTCGGGATCCGCCGCACTGCGGTTTTCTCAACGCGGAGTTTGACCGTGTCCACCGGGACATTAACCGGAATGTCCGACATGTCTGGATCATTGCAGAGCACAGATCTGTGAAAAAAGTGCATGGGTTAAATATGATTCGGCTTGGTATGCCCCCCTATGTGAGTTGTTCGCATAATCTGTTTGATACTGAGGAGGGGTAGTAGATTGTTACTTGAACAGGGTTGCCATTATGGTCTAATATTTCTCAAAAGGGCAAACAAATACAATCCCATTACAGTGAATGGTCGCCTGTATCCCATCATGCATCTCTTTCTCTATGGTGATGGTAACTTGGTGAGCAGAATAACAGTGATTCTACACTCAATAGTTTATAGAATAATTACACAGATTTTCAGTATTCAAATATCCTATTCCAATTGTATGTTATTCCCAAAGTGTGACGGCCGGGGATCCACTCCACTGGTCGAATTACTTACTCGTGAGTAGTACGCTCGTTGATAAAGAAAAGCAATGTCCACAGTGTAAAGTAAAGATATCCAAATGGTTTATTTGCAAAGTCTCTCTTTACAGAAGTGGTCCTAACTCTACTTTCCTAAATATTCCTGTCAATACTACTACAAGGTAAGAAAACTGTATTTTCCCAGTCTCCAAAATCACCGCCGACTCGACACATGGAAATTCCTTCGCAACGTGGAAACCGCAAATCCGCTGGTGGGCTTCACGCCTCAGTCCTCTGTTCGGTCCTATCCAGTCTGGTCGAAGATGCCTTTAAAAGGCTCTTTCTTCTTCTTCTTCTTATTTGAATTTCCGGCAGTGTAGACGCATCGTGGCGTATTACTGCCCTCCGCAATTCTTGCTTCGCCCACACTTGAGAAAGTTTACACTCCTCTTCTTCTTCTTCTCATCTTCAAAACACATTTCTATCGTCTCTGTCTCCTTCTTCTCTGCTCCTCTTGTCATACAATCACAATACAAACATCATCTCCTCTCTTGGAGGGCCCCCCCAAGAGGGGGAACCCTCCATCTCCGTCCTCTGCGGGAACGCCCGATTATATAGGAGGTTCTAGAATGTTCGGTTTATGACATCATCCGGTGACCTCACGAAGGTTCCAGAACCTTCTATCAAGATGATACATTCTAGCATGTTCTACTATGACCTCACCCCACACGTTCCGGACTGTTTTATGTTCCAGAAAGAACTATTTTGACATCACCCCAACATTCTAGAAGGTTCTCGGTACCAGAAGGCTCTATTATGACCAATACGACGGTTCAATGACTTTATCTAAATCGAATCAATATTAAACATTCATATAATACAATAACCGAAATATATAGCTTTGGCTCTTACACTAGGCCTAGTACAATCTGCAGGCTATTAGTGAATCATAAACAGAAACAAGCATGACACCCATTGCTCCAGGGGTTCTCAAAGTTTTGATGGACCCAACATTGGATTGAGGGCCGCCCAAGTAAAAAATGCAAAATAACGAACGTGCCTGCAATGTTCAAGTTTCTTTATTAGTTGTCATACAGAAGTACAGAATACTTTTCCGTCGATGCTGAGGGGGCTGTAGTCCCTGACCCCCGACCTCCTGAAGTCCACAATCATCTCTTTTGTTTTGCTGCCGTTCAGGGAGAGGCAGTTCTCCTGACACCACTGCGACAGATTCTCTACCTCTTCCAGGTAGGCCCTCTCGTCGTTGGCAGAGATCAGGCCCACCACAAATTTGATGATTGTGTTGTTGTTCCGCTGTGCCACACAGTCATGTGTGTACAGGGAGTAGAGGAGGGGACTCAGAACACAGCCCTGGGGGGCCCCTATGTTGAGCGTGATGGATGAGGATGTGCAGTTGCCTGCTCTTACCACCTGGGGTCTACCCCTCAGGAAGTCCAAGACCCACTGGCAAAGGTCATAGTTCAATGATGACATAATCTGTCTCGCGAGTAGGCATACTGTATCTCACAAGTCATACATGACTCACAAGATGCCTAGTTGCCATGCAACCAGTAGCCTAGTCAGTGATGTTGTAGGTTGGTTTAAAAGGGATCATGCCTATGTTCCCACAGCCCTATGTTCCCACATTTCTTTTTTTCATAAATTTGTATCTGATTTTATCCCCCTTTCTCTTAATTTGGTAGCCAATTACACTTAACCTATTATCCAATGGTAGTAGAGGGTCCGTCTGGGAACATAGGGCTGTGGGAACATAGGGCCTAATTTTGAGTGAAAAATAAATCTTAGAAATTTGGGAACATACAGTAGGGCTGTGGGACCATTGGGCTGTGAGGATATAGGGCTGTGGGACCATAGGGCTGTGGGACCATTGGGCTGTGGGAACATAGGGCTGACACTGTTTAAAACAGTACTGGAACTGGTTAAATATAACACAGAGTGAATGAATGAATGAATGAATGAATGAATGAATGAATGAATGAATGAATGAATGAATGAATGAATGAAAACTTTATTTAACAGATTGCAGAATGGGTACAATACAGTACGGCTCAATACACACAATTGTTAAGGGGATGCAGACCAGAGAAAGACGTTTGTCTTGTTTACATCAGGGTCCCCCATTTTCAATTCATAGTGACATTTATGACATACACAACATACATGACATTTATGGCATAGGGACATACATGACATACAGGTATTTAGTACTGTTACATTTGTGACATATACGATATTCGAAGAGGATTTTATACTTGCTATACTTATTTTATACTTATCTATTTTTTTCTAGCACAATCTCTGGAGCGAAACAGAAAGAAGCATTTTGTATAAAAGTATTCTGTACTTCTGTATGACAACTAATAAAGAAACTTGAAACATGCATTTACACCTTAACAACTCCTTGTGAGCCACCAGAAAGGTTTCCGAGGGCTGCCATTGGCCCGCGGGCCACACATGCCTGATCTATAATGTCATACCAGTGTAGTGCTCTATACTGTAGAGATTAATAGATTTTAATAGATTTTAAAAGAAGTCAGTATTGGTGATATGGATGCATTTTCCTCAATTATTCTTCTGTTTATTAGGGTTTATTACTAGGGAGGACCTACACTCTCTCTGTACATATTGCTTCCCAGTTTTAGGAACACTGACTGGAATGTCTGAAGCCACACAGCAACATATGATATATTAGTTAATACTAAGCAATGTTGAGTATGGCAATGATGTTAACCGAAGGCCCTCTGAATAACTAGATGTGACCCTGCACATTCATAACCTGATGCACCAGATGGTTTGTTACACAGAAGCATCTGGAAACGGTTTGGAAAAGAGCAGGCGCTTTCAAAAATAATTTGTCGGGTGATTGGTTGAATCATATGTCTATCTTCAACCAATCAGATCAGCAAACCATATGATGTAGTAGGAGATGCTGAAGAGGAAGCTAGCTGTGTAACTAGCTACATGTATGTAGTTAGCATGTTTGTAGACGATTCTTGCCGTCTTTGTAAGGAATATGAATACCAAAAGTAATTTTATACAAAGAAGGTACAGTAACAAACATCACACCTAAACCACGCCCGTAGCTGCCAGTTGTTCCTCATATGACACTGGTCGGAAATACTGTGGTTCAGCCACAAGACCATAACTTCAAGCCTGATAAGATGGATTCTTGTGTGATCTCGTGAATCCAGCTGCCTCACAATGTAAACTCATTCCTTCCTCACCTTTGAAGTTGGAGGGTCTAGATCAGTGGCATAAGTGCAGGGGCAATGCAGAGGGTGCAATTTATGTATACACACAAGTGAAATTGTTCTCACCAAAGAGTTAATAGTGCCTACAATCAATCAATCATTCAATCATCCATTATTTTAAGCCTTCAACGTGCCCTAAAGGAGATCTGTGGACTAGTTCAGTTCCGTAAGGCAGCACACATTTAGGGTTGGGTAGGTTACTTCCAATATGTTATCTGTTTGCGAGTGCTGATTACCTACTTGAAATATTAAGTAACATAATCCACTGGAATACACATATCCAAGCATTTAAAGTTATTATTGTGTTTCTTTCAGATTACTATGCCTTCAAAAGCCATGGTAAATACGGTTAAACAAACAATTTGTCCCAGTTTACAGACTACAATGTAAGTTTACGCAATTATCAACATCAAAGGCCATCTACAACCATTTCAGAAATATATAAAATGTTGTTTGTTCATAATCTCACATCTATTTTATTTTATTTAAACATGTTTTTGAGTACAATTAAGTAATTTCATCTGGTCATCTGGATCATTTTAGTTTTTTAGTAACTAACTTATTACTGTTACCCTATTTTTTTATTTGACTAAACATGGCTCCACAAGCAATAGTCGACGTCAGCATGGAAAGGCACAAGTGGCAGCATATTAGCCGAGGTCCACAGGTACTGACCGGATTAGCATTCCTCTATCCAAGGCCTTACAATTTGTTGAAGAAACCGTGTGTCTAAATATTACCAAACGTGTTTGTGAAGAGAACTGAAAGCCTTAATATACCTGGTCCCCATTCCATCGCTGCGTCCGTGGAAGAGGCAGGTGCACTGCGATGGACAGAAGGAGTGGACCACACTGAGGCAGCAGAGAAAGACAAGGACGTAGAGAAGACGATACATGATGATTTCACCAAACAAGCCCCGAATGTTCACGCCGAGAGGTCGTGAGAAGAGACATCCAGATTCATTTGGAGAGAGCCGGAATGATCAAATAAAGACAGGTAAAAACATTTATAAAATAAAGTCCCAAGGAGTCCACAATAAACATGCTCAAGAAGTGCTTACAGGTGAGCCGCCGCTATGCGTGGGTGAGGGAAGGTTGGGGGAGATTAGCAGAGGATTTCTCCGGGTTGACTGGGTCACACATGATGCAATGGGGGATGGGGGACTGAAGAAGCCTCGGACGGGCTTAATCTCCCAGGTTCAGAGGTTTCCCTGCATGGGGTCTGGCCACAGCCTTGGAGCGGCCCTGCCTGGCCCCGCCCCGCCTCGACGCCTACCTCAGACTTTCCTCCTCGCTTTTCCTACAGAGCAGTTGGGAAAGCACCTCCTGAAACGTAGGCGGTGTTGCAGTTGCGTGAGAGAGCTCTGACTGACACAATGGTGCAAGCTGCTATTTGGGGCGTGATTTATAACCAGACTGAGGAGTGAGACAGGGGGGTGGAGTAGAAACCTTCCTCAAGAGTACACACCCAGATAACTGAGATACATGCAGAAACAGGCCGATTCACTGTAATGGAGAATAGAATTTACACGTTGGGAATGTTTTTTTCCCAACTTTATCTAAAAAAAAAAAAAAATACTCTTTTTCTCCGCCTGATTTTCTATGCTTTTCTCCCCATCCAAATGTAGTCGTTATGCCAATTCCCCCCTCCCCTACCTGGTTGTTGTGCGCATGTTCTCCCTACTGGTCGGTACAAGGGAACCCTGAAGTCTACCACATGCTTCCTCTGACACATGCAGAGACAGCCAGCGGCTCTCTTTTCACCTGGCAGCGAGGACTCTCATTGGTGAAGTGTAACGCGTGGGAGGTCACGCTGCCTTCACCACTTCCTGCCTTTCGCTGAGCAGGCGCCCAGACCTGACCTGTAGGCGTCGCTGTCCACAACGCCAGATTCCCACCCACGACTTCCCTCCCGCTAACTCAGCCAAATGAGTTAGTATGACGATCAGCCCAAGCCGCAGGCAATGCTGACTCCGGGAGTCGAGACCGCAGCCTCTTGCATTGGTGACGAGCGCAATCTCCGCTACGCCACCCGACCGCCCATTCCCAACTTTATCTTTAATAATACTTGTGTTTGTGTTGCCTTTTCCTTTTTAAATAATTTTTTACCCACGGTATAGGTTGGATGCTCTTTTTCAGCAACGCCCTGCTTCTGACTCACACATTCACACCTGGGAGTTGCCCAGTACAGCCAGTCTTATACTGTATTGTTGGCCATTGAGTAGCTCCACTGGAGCATTTTGGGGGTTAAGTGCCTTGCACAAAAGCACTTCAATGGTGGGGATTGAGGGAACTCTGCCATGGTATCCGAGAATTTGACAATACAATCGTCAATTTGACTTGAATTCGCTCCATATTTTATCTACAAGACGTTACATTCACATCTACTGTGTAGAATGGGATCCCCACGTGCACGTCACACACACACATTTTAAACTTAAACATCATAAAACTAAAAAGAATAATTAACCAGTGCTGGCCACAATTACCTTTTAGCTTGCACATTACAGGCTGTTAAGTCGTAACCACAGTTAGGTAGTTCTGAATTTTAAAGACTTACTGATTTCAGGCAAAGCAGGTTGGTTAAGGAGAAAGAGAACATGCTTTATTTACTATGTGTACTTCTCCCTGCATCCTACCTCTTCAATTGCATGTTTCCCTCAAAATATTTAAATTCAATTTAAGGATGAGTTGTGTATTTGACTATAAGGTAGATGTCATGCCTGTACCTGGAACAAAACGATTCTATGGCCCATTAGAGGGCCCTCCTGGCCTAGGGCTCTGTACCCGACTATAATAATACCATTTCTTTAGGAAAACTATTTGTGGTGAGACTGAAAATAATAGAGAATCAGAACTAAAAGCGGATCTCTGAACAAAAAAAAAACACTCAAGAAAAACCCAAATATTTATTAACAAGTACACAAGTGAATTTTATTTATGCAAGCAAATTTGATCCTACAGGTCAAAAAAGCCACTTCAAGCTGTTGGCACATGAATGTACAAAACAGATTCAATTTAAAGCCTGCTACTAAGTATTCTTAGTGAAAGTACAAAAGACTAGTACAAGGAGGAAGCTGAAAGCATTTTAAGGTCATTACTGAGTAAGCAACGTTGGTACAAGTATTAGTTTTAAAGACATGGTTGAGAGCTCATCACAAACTAAATAGACACAACTCAAACACTATAGTCTCTAATATCAGTAGCATAATGCGGTAAGCGTGGGCGTTTTAGTACTGCACATATAAACAAAGGGTTGGTCCAGCAAGACAGTCGAAAGTGTAAAAAAATTAAATAAAATAGTGAAATAAAACAACTTTTGAGTCAATACTACTATACCATTGATGCATGTCCATGCCACGAAAAACATCTAAATTCACAGTCTTTACCTAACAGTACAGTTATCCAACTTGTAGTTGAACACCAATGCGCTTACACCTAGAGAGAGCACAGAAATGATCAAATAAGTGCATGAAACTAGCCTTTAAAAGTACTGAGGAAACAAAGACTTGCCAGGCAATGAAATGACAGGCGATCTTTGTAGTCTCATGGCGTAATGACGTGTAAGCAAGACAATCAGACGTTTACTGTCATGAACAAAATTACTGTGACACACACTTTTCTCACGTCCGATAGTTCCACCAACAAGTGCCAACATTACATCAACAATTTTTTTAATCTTTTTTTACTGTAATTTTTTTTATTTTGTTTAGAGACTGATGACTGGAGAGTGAACTGAGCCACACTGGTCTCTTTTTTATTCCCATATGAATTGTCCTGAAATTTAAGTGCTTAACATATACGTTTGCTTTTATATATCAATATATACAGTGCAGAGTTCTGCAGAAACTGGATTCATACTAGTATTTATAAAGTTTCAACTTTTTAAGAAATTAAAAAAGAGGTTATGAAAGCATGTGCTTTTTTGTGGCGTATGATTAAAGACGATGGAATCATTCACAGTCCTAAAATACATATTAACTGGTACGACTCCCCCCGCCCCCCCATATTGTAAAATAAACCATAGTTTATCATTTACTCAACTAGTCCCATCTTTGATATTGACCTTGGTCAGTATTTCCTGTTTAACAGGCTTGGCACAGCTAGCAAATAATATTTTGTGCACCTCTTAATAATTTTGGTATCTATTATTGTATTGTATTGTATTACTGTTGTATAACAGCAGTTAAAAAACAAGACGAGGAGTGCGATTTTAATTCCCCCCCTTGTCAATTTTTTTTTCATCCCTGGGAATAATGATAAAGGCTAAAGAACCTTCATAGTTGCCTTGTGAGATTTTTAAATAGTTTTTAAGTCTTCAAAACCGATCACCCTTCACATCCTTTTAAAACGAGATCTTCACAGACACACCAATGTGAGAAATGTGCTTGAAAAGCCCCAATTGACCCCCTACTAAGAAAATCAAGAAAAATAAATAACAGAAAAGAATTATGACACCTTAAATCAAATAAAAAATGTAAGATAAAACAAAACAAATTAATGCAAAGTATAAAAAAATAACAAAGTCATTGAAACACTACTGCTACTGCTACTGCTAATTCTACTGTCTACTAAACTACTATCTATACTAAACGACGTCTGTTCAATAATAACATAACTGCGATAGTTTCAATGATAACACAGTCCATGAGAGAGGTAATGGGGCTTGTTTGTTTAGTTTTTTCATCTGAAATGCTGTTTGTGGGGGGGTCATGTGAGGGTCCCCCCGGACCACCTTGTCATATGACGCACCAGTGACATCAGCAGTGGCGAGGGGCCCTAGGGCGCCATCCACACCCCCCTCTGGAGGGGATGGTAGAGAGAGATTAGAGAGAGAGAGAGAGAGAGAGAGAGAGATAGAGAGAGAGAGAGAGAGAGAGAGAGAGAGAGAGAGAGAGAGAGAGAGAGAGAGAGAGAGAGAGAGAGAGAGAGAGAGAGAGAGGGAGAGAGAGAGAGAGAGGGAGGGGGGGGCTTGAGGAGCAGGGCCAGGCCTCGCGTGGGTCTTTATGTGTAGGCGTTCAGGCGCTCCTTGGAGCGGGTGGAGTGGATGTCATGAAGCTCCTGCTCCTCCTTCGACTTGATGTCCTCGTACTTCTGCATCCGGCAGGCGTCCTTCACGTAGGCCCAGTTGGCTGACAGCACCATCAGGTAGTGGATCTGCGGGGAGGGGAGCGGAGGGGGGGGGGGGGGGGGGTCACAGTTAAGACTCGTGGACAGAAAGCAATTATAGGATCCCATTACTCTGTCCACAGGGGTTTTAGATAGGGGAGATACTGTGTCCACGAGGGTTTTAGATAGGGGAGATACTCGGCTGTGTTCAGCAGGTGGCATGGCGCCACATATCACCAACACCCTGAAAGTTAATTAATCTGGAGAAACCGAAAACGAAACTAAGGTGTAACCGGCGCCTTAATCTTTCTTTTACTTTTCCGAAGTAAACCTGCATTTGATTGACCAGTGTGACAATGTCTTCTTTGGATTAAAACATAAATATTCTTCCCAGTTTATGTTTGCCTGCTTTATTTCACCTAGAGTAGACAGGACTGATTGAAACATCTTACCGTTAAGGGTTGCAATAATATGGGTATTTACGGGGATGAGAAAAAAGTGGGGAATAAATAGTGTGTTTGTCTAGTAGTAATATGTAGTGTGGTTGTTGGGCCCTTGCATGGGTATACTGGTCCAGTAGTAGTATGTAGTGTGGCTGTTGGGCCCTTGCATGGGTATACTGGTCCAGTAGTAGTATTTAGTGCTGCTGTTATGCCCTTGCATGGGTATACTGGTCCAGTAGTAGTATTTAGAGCTGCTGTTATGCCCTTGCATGGGTATACTGGTCCAGTAGTAGTATTTAGTGCTGCTGTTATGCCCTTGCATGGGTATACTGGTCCAGTAGTAGTATTTAGTGTGGATGTTGGGCCCTTGCATGGGTATACTGGTCCAGTAGTAGTATTTAGTGTGGATGTTGGGCCCTTGCATGGGTATACTGGTCCAGTAGTAGTATTTAGTGTGGATGTTGGGCCCTTGCATGGGTATATTGGTCCAGTAGTAGTATTTAGTGTGGATGTTGGGCCCTTGCATGGGTATACTGGTCCAGTAGGATCAAGAGATCTGGCTGATAAGAGCTGGTTGCTATGTGTAGTTTTACCAATTTGATCTAGTTGTGATGACGGTCAAGTGTGTGGGTTTTACTGGGCGGGGCGTTTAACTGTCAATCATTCATGATCCACTAAGCTTGGGGCAATGTAGACGTGACCAAGGTGCCCTGTGGTTGGTGGTTCCATGGGTGAGGGTGGGGCTAAGGAGGTTAGAGAATGTCACACCTGAGGGCGTGGTCTCTTGGTGTGGGGTTGAGAAGGAGTAAACAAGTAGCTTAGCGTAGCCTGAGATTGTGAGACTGGTACCTGTTTTTGACGCGGGTTACGACCATACAATAGCCTGTTTGACTTCTAAATAAAGAACCACTTCTCTCCTGTGAATCCCTGTGTGGACAATCTACTTCATAACAGCGAGGTCGCTACAGTATTACAAAAACTCACATGCATGGCAGTGGCATCAGAATTATGTATTCATTCATTTTAAATAGCTACATCCATATGACTGAATGTCCACTTGAAATGCAGTAGAGCGGAGAGTAGAGGGTAGAATTCAGAAATTTGGTTTATGGACACGCCCATTTTAAGTTCACTTATAGACCAGCAGGTGGGGGTATAAGACCCTGTGCTGGCTTGGCCCTATGTTACCATGGCAGCAAAGGCAATAGTGCATGCATTGTGCTTTAATGACCTCAGCCACTCTTTTCACAAGGGATCACGGTGGTTTACAGCTGCTTTGTATACATGCATGTAGACAACCGGGTCACTCGGATTTGAGCAAAAGCTGCAGCCTAGCAGCACACTTTAATGTCCAGTGAAAGAACTCAATATGTCTCGTCTAATTACTGCTCTTGCCAATTACCCTCTTAAAGGGTAAATTGGGGAACATGTTGGACCCCTAGCCCTATTTCCCCAATTACAAGTGATGTTAGAGACAATCGGTAGAGTCCTTCTCAGCACAACGCATCCTGTTCTTCATACCGGATGCATACAGCTCCAGCTGGTTTGCCACAAAACGAATGCAAAGTCAATGGGGCCACACTCCAGGTCTGTACAAGCCCTGAAACAAACACCGGAACCTACTCCACGGTGCACCCGAAGAAGGTTTCATTGTTTATTTCATGGCTCATACAGACTGGAGCGTGGCCCCCGTCGACTAGGCTTAATGTACGTCTGGTATCCAGTATGAATAACAGCATGGCTTGTGTTGAGAAAGGACTCTACCGATTGACAACATAATTGGTAAGTAGGAAGGAAATAGGGCCCAGAATTTAGAACTTACCCTTTAAGGTTTATCTGTTGGCTGAATATTTGATTCATTTCCAAGCATGAATGGGGCCAACTTGCATTGATTTAGTTTGTGGCTGTGATGCTTTTGTGAGGCCAGTCTTCCTTTGGCAAGTGCGTGTGTCTGCTCCGCTGTTTAATTCCCCCGACCCATTTGTTTTGTTTAAAAGGGCGGCAGTCCAGTGTCTTGCTACAATTTGCAACATCACCCTTGACTAACGAATGCATTCTGTTTTGTAGAAAATGGCTCCTCACAAATTACTGAGTGATGTTTTCGACAAGCGTCTGCCCTTTCTTTTCCCAGTTTCCATGACAACCATGTGACATGCCTAGCGCCTCCGAGAGAGAGAGAGAGAGGGAGAGGAAAGCCTTGTCTTTCCACTGCACCAAAACGCCTTCTCTCTCTCTCTCTCCGCTCCCCGGCTATCTCACAGGAGTCCAGAGCACCACAGACTTAACTAGCTGCACCCTCGTTTTCAAATACTGTCAAATCACAACCCGGCCGCATCATTGATTGTGGCCCCTTTCGCTGAATAGAGTTCCAGAGGGAAATCACATTGATATTTCCGCGCATGCAGAACGCACTACATGAGGCTTAGAGACTCGGGTGGTTCATATACAGATTACACGGTTAATTAAAGATGCTATCCCACTCCGACAGATATCCTGTAAGTCCGAGCTGTGACTGACGAGATAAAGAGTAGAGGGGAATCGTGACGGCGTCTCACCATGGCAATAACAGCTGCTCCTGCTCCTGCCAGAGCACAGATGAACAGGTGGAATGTCATGTCCAGCTGCAGACAAAAGAGGAAAGCCCAGCGCTCATTAGTAAGGCTGGCTTAAAGTTCACACTTGAAAATACAATGGTTGCTAACATTACGCTTATTGTGTTTAATCATTTAAAGCAAAATGTTACTTTAGTACAAGATTTCCAGTTTTTTTTTAATCATGGATATCCCAGATATATTGTCTGCCCCAGGTTTCTGCATTTGATTTTGGTACCATAGTTCCAACACATACAAACCATGACAATGCAACAAATTACTTGCAATAAAATTGGTATTGTTATTGATTTTATATTTATTTATAGAGTTAAATAGTTACACAGTGATTTTCTCTTTTTTTTAATTTTCTTTTAACAAATTTGATTTTGAGTCCATATAAATATTCTAACAATCTTGGCTTACTGGATAGGTCGAGGGCATCTAAAGTTCAGCAAAGCTGAATTGGTCTCTTGGATCAGCTCAATGAAAGGTTAGCAAAAGGTCTATGTCACAGGTGGGAATCAATCAAATGTTATTCACCAATGTACATACATTTTGTTATAGGTCTATGAATTTTTCAGGCCGTTTCAGGTCATTATTGTCACCTACCTCATTAGATTCACACATCTTATAAAACTTCTCAGATCCAGTACACACGGTTTTTGCCTCAGCAATTGGCACAATACCTGTAATAAGAGTAGACAGTGTATTTAGTGTATTGTGTATTGTTTTTCCACATCAGTATAGCATGTTATACCTTGGTGCTTTTATTTTCTGAAGGCCTGATGTATTTCCACTTATATGTGAATAGAATATTTCTTGTTTTATTAGCAAAGGAAATACATGTGTAAAAAGCGGGATGATAATCACTACATCTATGATTGTATCACTTAGGCATATAGCACACCTGGCTCATATGCTCATCCATATTCCTTACATTGCACACGTTCAATCTACTTAACCTACAGTATGGCAGGTGGGCAAGATGCTGGAAAATACCAGGTGATTGATTGAATGAAAACTGTATTAACAGATTGCAGAATGGGTACAATACAGTACGGCTCAATACACACAATTGTTAACGGGATGCAGACCAGAGAAAGACTTTCGTCTTGTTTACATCAGGGTCCCCCATTTTCAATTCATAATGAATTGTAAGTAGTCAAGTCAAGTCAAGTCGAGAGTTTTATTTGTCACGGCATACAAGTATACAGTGAAATGCGGGGGGTCTTGCCCGTAACGATTGTGCATAATACAATAATAATAATAATAATAATAATAATATAATAAGAATCCAATAGAACGACATTGTGCAATAATACAAGTAATCAAAGTAGGGCATATCGGTATATGTACATGAGTTTTTACGAAGCATGGTAGGACATGCTAGGTCCTGTGGTAGTGCAATACACTGTTAGCTACGGATGAGGCACTGGGTAAGTAAAGGTGCAATTAGCACTGTGCAATCCATTCTTTGTGGATCTAGCCCCAAGTGTTCAGAGAGAGAAAGGGGGAGGGGCTGTATGGATGTATTCCTCTCAACCACCGCATGGATGCACAGCTCTAGACTATATGGTCTGTGCCCTATGGGTAAACTGAGAGAGAGAAACACACACACACACTGAGAGAGAGAGAGAGAGAGAGAGAGAGAGAGAGAGAGAGAGAGAGAGAGAGAGAGAGAGAGAGAGAGAGAGAGAGAGAGAGAGAGAGAGAGAGAGAGAGAGAGAGAGAGAGAGAGAGAGAGAGAGAGAGAGGAGAGAGAGAGAGAGAGAGAGAGCAGAGAGAGACAGACAGACAGACAGACAGACAGACAGACAGACAGACAGACAGACAGACAGACAGACAGACAGACAGACAGACAGACAGACAGACAGACAGACAGACAGACAGACAGACAGACAGAGACAGACAGACAGACAGACAGACAGATAGATAGATAGATAGATAGATAGATAGATAGATAGATAGATAGATAGATAGATAGATAGATAGATAGATAGATAGATAGATAGATAGATAGATGATAGATAGATAGATAGATAGATAGATAGATAGATAGATAGATAGATAGATAGATAGATAGATAGATAGATAGATAGTAGATAGATAGATAGATAGATAGATAGATAGATAGATAGATAGATAGATAGATAGATAGATAGATAGAGATAGATAGATAGATAGATAGATAATAGATAGATAGATAGATAGATAGATAGATAGATAGATAGAGAAGGGTATATATAGTATATATATATAGAGATCGATTGAGAGAGATAGAGAAGAGCTAGAGAGAGAGACAGACAGAGGGAGGTAGAGAGAGAGGGAGAGAAAGAGAAGTAGAGAGAAAGAGAAAGAGGGAGAGAAAGAGAGAGGGAGGTAGAGAGAAGAGAGAGGAGGAGGGAGAGAAGGTGGAGGTACAGAGAAGAGACAGAGAGGAGGGACATTTATGATGAATTGAAAATGGGGGACCCTGATGTAAACAAGACGAAAGTCTTTCTCTGGTCTGCATCCCCTTAACAATTGTATGTATTGAGCTGTACTGTACTGTACCTATTCTGCAATCTGTTAATAAAGTTTTCAATCAATCACAGAGAGAGAAAGAATCAGACAGAGAGAGATAGAGAGTGAGGACAGCCTTCCTCAGAGAGAGAGAGAGAGAGAGAGAGAGAGAGAGAGAGAGAAGAGAGAGAGAGAGAGAGAGAGAGAGAGAGAGAGAGAGAGAGAGAGAGAGAGAGAGAGAGAGAGAGAGGATGAGAGAGAGAGACAGAGGGAGGTCTTCCTCACCGTACTGGCGAGGGTCCAGGCAGAGCGAGGCGCCCTCCAGCATGGTGGTGTTTTGGCAAATGGTCCAGATGTTGAAGTACATGAAGACGGGGAGGGAGGTGAAAGCCGTCACGCCGAGCCAAGCCAGCATGAAGATGTACGTCAGCATGATGAACTGAGACAGAGCACAACAAGATGTCACATTTAATAGCTGCCATCCTATTCCCAGACGTTCCTGTCTCTGACATCAAGGCCACCTAATCATCGCTCCTTAATTGGCTGATATCACTCCCTGTCCCCTGAGCCGTTTGGCCATTGTGGATGTGTGCCGGGTGCCAGTGTATGGCAGCCATTGAGCCTGCGTTCAACCCAAGGTTTGGGTGCTACACAGTGGTGGTGAAGGAGGCAATTTCCACTCTACACTGTGGGGAGCGCTTTGAGTGTCTAGAAAAGGGCTATATAAAATGTAATGATCATTCATACTTGATAGTCTGTACAATTCTATGGACCAGTTGCATGGACGTGGGTTAAACCTATAGTCGCAGATTATTGCTTTCAGTGGCGATCTCTATTGTGGTTCTGGTGTCGGCCGTGAGGTCTGGAGACTCGCTGAAGCAGCAGCTAATGGACGCGGGTGTTGCTGGTCAGGTTATTTAACCTCTCCCTCATCATCCACACTGAGACTGGGGCTGAGCATCCAATGTAGTGGAGCATATATGCAGCACCTTGCTTACAGTACGTTTCAAATAGGTACTCAAATGTATGAGCACAGGTTTGTGCTAGCATGGTTGTCTCGCTAGCTCACTGAACTATAATAATAAGATAAGATAAGATATTCCTTTATTGATCCCCTTGGGGGAAATGCAGGCATCATAGCAGCATGGGGGAGGGGTAGTAAAAAGCAGTGTAAACAATATAACAAATCAATATGCTTAATGGTCAACACGGTGCGAGATGAGGGTATGTATGCCCTCTCAGTTATATAATGAGCCTCCTGCCAGACGGTGAGCTTGTAATGTTATTGAATAAAGGGTATAGGTATTCAATTTTCTTTACCCCTCAGATCCATAGAACCCATTTTCATTCAGATATCTTGCGGTGAGAGGTCAAGGGATGGCCATGGGATTATTGAACCCCCTTACTGACAAGCTAGCATGACATGCTTGATACCTATGGATTCCTTAGGTTGATCTTCACACTAGTGTAAGAAATGAGCACACTAGATCCTGCGGAGATCAGCTAAACTACTAGAATAATTTGAGCTTGAGACCTAGAAAGGGTTGGGGCTGCCACTGCAGGGACGGCCCATTATTCAGACAGCTCAATAGTCCAACATATTATTCCCATTGGACCGAAAGCTCATTGGTCCGACAGCCCATTATACCGAAAACAAAACCCATTGGTCTGAAGTGACGTTGCCCCGATTAGTTAAAAAGGAGGCTCATTAGTCCTATGGTCCGTTATCCTGAAAATACACACACTTCGTGGAGTTCTTTTTGCCATTCATATTTAACACATTCCCTGCCATAACTTATATCCATCAATATAGCCAGCCTGCCACCACTGTAAGCCTATGGAGATGTTCACCTTCTCAGGGCTGTACGTTAACTTTTTTTGCACATAGCACTGGTGCTACAGAGGTTGATAGTTTTGTAGCACAAGTATAAAACGTGTTATATTTGTAACAGTCACAAATGTGCCTATTGTATTTGTGTTATTTAGTTGCAGTGCCATGTTTGGCTGTCATTTTCATGCTGACAAGTTGACGTCACACAGCCAGACACGTTACGTGTAAGCAGGGCACGAAATTTACTTTTTGACTCACCGGCCAGTGGCGGGTAGATGGGAAGAATCTACCCGCCAAGCATATTTCTTACCTGCCAATTTTTTTTTGATACAAAATTCAAATTAAAAAAATATTTTATATAAAAAATATATATTATATAATCATACTTGTAGTTGTATTATCTGCGAGACATCGCCACCACGCAACAAGTCAAAATGCTTGCTATCTGCAAACAGCTCCACTGTCTGTGTGTATACTCGAGTAGCCTCCAGCTCCAGCAAGGATTCTCCGGCACTGCAGCTGGACCTATACTCTACATTCAGCATGCAATGATTCTCCGGCGCTGCAGCTGGACCCTATTGGTATAACGTTACGGTTCTTTGGTCAAATCACATTCAGCATGCCCTCAGCTAGAATACGCATTGAATCAATGTTATAAGACATTGATATCAGGAGCTATCTGTAACTACTGCCAGACCAGGCTGCAGAAACAAATTAGTGGGGGGGCATAAAATGTTCTCGGGGGGGCACAATGGTTTTTCAACACAGGTTCCCTTTTATACGTTTCAGCTGGGACAACGGCGCTGTGGCTTGCTTGGCGCTGCCCACGGTGCTGAACTAAACAGCAGAGAGGCAATTGAAAAATCTAATTTCTCTCTATCTTAAGAACATTCACTTATACAAAAACAGACTGAACGGATATATATAACAGACCTGCTGGGGCAGCGGACTGAGAGCAGGGGACACAGACAGGCTGGATAAGATGGTCAGGAAGGCCAGTAGCGTGGTTGGGGTGGAGCTGGACGCCCTAGCGAGGGTGGCGGAGAGGAGGAGCCTTGCTAAGCTCCAGGCCATCAGGGAAAACCCCTCCCACCCACTATACACAGACTTGGCTGACAGGAGGAGCATGTATTGTTATAGGCTCACACTACCTAAATACAGCACTGAACGGCACAGGAAGTCCTTCATTCCGACAGCCATCAGACTATACAATGCATCACTGTGCCTCACTGCATCACTGAGCACAGAGTGACAGTTACCATCTTCCTGGACTCTTACTTTTTAAACAGCACTGTGCAATATTACACCTACTGTAGACTTCAGTATATTTTTACTGTATTTATTTACTGTATCTTTTATTCTATTTAATTTTATTCTATTCTTAGGCCATTTGTTTTGTTATTCTTATTCGTGACTTGTTCTGTCTAAATGTTTAATGTTGAGTGATTTGGAGTGTCAAATTTCCCTCAGGATAATACATTTCTATTCTATTCTATTCTATATGTTTGAAAAGTCTCCATTTATTCAACACTTCTGAATTCACTGACGAACTGAACTGACAAAAATAAGGTGCATAAAAAAGCAAACAAAATTCCTCCACAGGCTACTCACCATCATTAGTAGAGCGGCAAGCGGCAAATCTTCTTAAAACACTGTCCCTCCACTCATTCCTGAACTTTTTTGTTAAGTCCTTCTCAAATGCCAACTGAATTAAATTGGCCTTGCGTCGATGAAGCATACTAAGGCGATGTTCTGTAAAGACGTGCTTAAGGGTAGAAAACGAATTATCACAGAGTGCCGTGCTAGCTTCAGTAGTGTTGTTGTTGACATCAGTGCCCACTAGGGCTGTCCCCGACTAAGGATTTGGATAGTCGACTTTGATTGACAAAATTATTTTTTATTTATTTATTTTTTACCAGGGTGGGCACAGCTGACTCAGTGGGCGGGCCCGGCCCCCCAATGCCCGCCCATGGCGCCGGGTCTGGCTACTGCTAGCCCGCTAGATAACGTTAAGACAACGCCTCAGTGAACTATTTAGTTTACTGGGACATATAGATCTAACGTGAGCTAGCTAACGTGAGCTAACGAGGGAACAGAGGTATTATGCATTCGAGTCGACTATTGCTGGAGCATTTGTTGATATCAGCAGCTATCAGTAGCTAGCCAGCTAGATACCGTTAGACAATGCCTCGTCATGTATTAAACTAAAAGTGAATAGTTGACTGGGTCATTTTTAAACAGTAACGGTAGCTCATGGAGGTCCGCTCTAGACTAGAGCAGACTGCCTCTGTGTTGATACGAGCAGAAGCCAATAGTATCCCGCTGCAGGGCTGGGCGGATATGACTCGTTGCCACGTTTTTTTTCAAAATAAGAGTATCATACGAACCGAATGTTGCTAACTGCCGGAGCCATCGATATTATGACTGGAGCTGCGCTTGGGGCGGAAATGAGACCGGCACAGGATTTTCAAAATAAGAGTATCTATATGAACCGAATGCCTATCGCACCAGTGCTACTGAAGTAAATCGCACAGACGGATGTTGCTGTAGCACGTGCAATATATATGTCGCACTGTACAGCCCTGCTTTGCAGGGCTATCACTTTTTAAATTGTATTGCTAAATTGACATTACATTGACATTACTATGGCCCATTCAACATCGATTATCTATCGTTCAGGATGTAGGAACGTTATACTTTTTCATTCATACATTCATACAAAAATACCGTCTAGAATATAAGTATGTTTTTATCATTTTCTGCAGTAATTCCTAGAATGTGAGTTATAGGCCTATACGCATGTATAGATTATCGATTGCGTTTATTCCCTAGAGACGCTATATTAAAAAATGCAACTGTATATGATCGTATACGTTATGCGTCATCATGCGCGGAGGAAAGGGGGGGGGGGGTCGTTTATAATTCCGTGATCGTCAGTAAATGCTTTATGTAGTATGGGTGATATATTGATCAGATGGTTTGCAGTGAAATGAATAAACAATTGGGCTGAAAATAACGTTAGCGTCCTCTTACCGTGCGTCAAAGAGACTGGCCGTGAAATATCCCAAGTATAGGACGTCGATCGCCTAGGTCCATTTCCGGTTTGTATGTCGCAATAAACGCCGAAATCATATCGATTATTAAGTTTATAAAGCGATCGATATGTACTATAGTGTCTGTCGGGAGCCTTGCAACAATGTCTGACGGCCGGATGAATTTAATCGACGCACACCTCCCACTTCCTGTTGTTCGAGTGTAACTCGCCCGACCATCCACCAGGTGGCGGTATTGAGCCGTCGTTGTATTGAGCCGTAGGGTCCAGCTGCAGCGTCAGAGGTGTATATATGAATTATGAATGCCATGATGAAAAAATGAAATATTGATCTCAATATTGCTGTACAGCGTGGTCTGGCAGACAACGCATGGCGGGCAATAACGCTGTACAGCGTGGATGGCGGAGAATGTGTTAAGGTATTGGACTGATATCTTGATTAGAACATAACATTTTTTATTTCCACTCCAAGCCGCATTGGATTAATCATGTCAGTGGCTCAGCGCCCATTAAACAGACACTCTCCATTGAAATCTTGAGAAATTGGACCATTTCAATAACTTCGGGTAAGTATTTGACAAATAAGTGGTCCGTTATGTTTAGATAATATAAAATGTGTCTTGTCTTGAAATGAGTATGTAAAATAAAATGACATGACATACTGTTGCCCAGGAGATAAATCTTTTTTTATTTCAGTCTATGTTAATTTGCCCAGCTGTGATATGAAGCGAGTAAAGTGTAGCGGTACATGTACATGTAATTATAATCATCCACTCCATGCAATTTTCTGTACAATTGAACAAATGTAACAATGTGATTTATGGGATGGTCGGCACAGAAGGTAGTAAGGTACCCTTAATGCCTCCCTATGTGGTCATGGTAAAAATAGAGACTAGACTATTAGTTGACTAATAATTGTCACGGACAGCCCTACCCTTCATACTTGTTTACCGTTATTTATAGTCAATTTAGAAGGAATAGATGTATAATTTTCTCAACTCCCAACCTACTAACTAATCTCAATGTCTCTCAGTCGTACTTGTTCAGATACGAGAAGTGTTCAACTAGAATGGAGATACAGTACAACACCTGCAGCATACTGTAGCTGACCTGTAACACCACCATCCAGACCATAGGAGAATGGTGGACTGAGGATGCTCATTATATTATGGTAGAAACTGAGGACACCTCGCTTGTATCCTATTCTATTCTGGCATAGTCGGAAATCTTGTCAGTTGCCATTTGAATCCTTGCTATACACACCAGTGGTTAATACTTTGACCCTGGTCTGTACAATTGATCTTTGAGTTATTGCAGGTTGTTGGTGGACTGTCAGTCCATCTACTAAGTTTGAGCTAAATCAGATGGGCAAGCTATCCCTGTGATGGACACTCACATGTAATTACGATAGACCTTTCACACTCGTGACTCCACATGCAGGTGTAGAAATCCCCATAATTGGACAGCAGCTCAAAAGAATAAACCGCAGCCGTGTTTTCCATGTGAATACATGGTGCTCTTCTACTCCATTAAAAGTGTCAAGCTCGATGCATTTTGACAGAGGAACAACAAAAAAGATTGTTATTGCCTTCCATTCTCCTTTCGCTTGGCTCCGACTGCTCCACAGGAAGAAGATAACTGATTTAATGTACTCAATAACCGCAACACCACAACATAACTTGATTCCTCTATCTCCCAATGGACCTATGGATTAATGATGTGGCTATGCATGACCCGTATTTGGATATAGACACCAGCCACCAGTAAAATGGTCAGTTTAAAGGGGAACTATCTTATGAATGGCCTTTTTCAGTGTTTAGCATTGTTTCCAAGCTATGTGGACTTATATTAATAGGATCTATGTCTCTAATTCTCATATTGGCGCATTCTTCCAATTCTCCTCTCACAATATTCACCCTCACTGAACTGAGTCATCTGAAAATGTGCATATCTGTGATGTCAGATATTTCTCAGCTGCATAATAATGTGGCAGTTGGTGTGGCAGTTGGCACCAGGCCACACAGTGGTTGGAGCCCAGCCTCAAAACGGCTTAAGATCTTGAGGTAGAAAAATGCTGTTTTTGAGTACTTGATTAGAAATACAAAACAATGCATTTAAAAAAAATAAAAACTTACAGAGGTGTTCCATAGACTCACAGGAATTGTGTAAAAGTGCCCAAATAGTGAAAGAAATAGTAAAATAGTTCCCCTTTAAACAAGTGTCAAAATGCAACATATATTCACATCATGGCAATTAAAAAATAAACGAATTAAACGAGCAATAGACAGCCGCAGATCTTTTGGCAACATTTTAGATTTCTTATTATATCTTAACTCATCCAGCGCCATCGCTTAATGAGCCAGGGGGCGCTAGAACGCCATCGCTTTAATCAATGGGGAGACTGCGAGATTTGCAAGTGCTTAAAATATATCTTATATTATAGCTATGGGTCTAATACACCCGTCGATTGTTAGTGAGTTGCTTCCAGTCAACATGCACAAAACAGATTGTTTTTTCATCTGTACATTTCCGTTTTATACCGTTTTGAATATGAGTAGTTTTGGTGATTCTTAGTAATCCCAGGAAAAGACGCGATAATAGCGTTTTAGTGGAATACACTAAACACATTGTCATTTTTCGCCTGATTATCGAATCTTCCTGAAAACAACGCTAGATTATCATTATTATCCTTCCTCGTGCATACATGAAATGGTCCTCGTAGCGCGGCGCTCCCCCCCCCCCACCTCCTGCACCCAACGGTAAACAGCCACACACACACACAGACAGATTCGATCGCGGTAGAAAGAAATATCAGATCAATGCAAGATTTTATATATAGAGTCCTTACCTAGTCTCTGATGTAATGCAAAAGAAATAATCCAATTATCTGATCGCCATTCCAAATACTGCTCATGGAGGTCCGTCCCACATTGCCCGGCATTGCATATGAAAGGGGGGGGGGGGGGGGCAGCATCACAGATGTAACATTGTAAACGCTAGTCCTGCGTATTTAAACCCCACCCGCACAGCTCAGATCGGCCAAGAAAATAAACTACACCATTTCTAATAGAGTGCAATACTGGCTGGAAGGCGTAGGCGGCGGTTTTTGCCCTTTTGCGAGCTCAGACCCATTCCCAATGATAACATCAGCCTGGATGGATGAAAAATGATTGGATATAGCTAATAAAAGAAATAACAATTAAAACCCGAGTTTTCTCGTGATTGCCGCTGAACGGTTGGCGAGTTAACCCGACTTTTCTCGTGACTGGCGCTGAATGAGTTAACAGTAATTGATAACACAAAAAACAAACAACAGAGTCAAATGAGTGGAATGAGTGAGATCTCCATCAAACCCTCCATTGACACACTTGCTTGTTATGCGCATAACAGTTGCGCGCATACACAAAGCTGGTGATACAAAGCTGCTGCTAATACATAGCCGCATATGGCTCCTTTAACCCCTTAAGCCCGATTGGCCTGGTACCGGTACAATATTTATTTCACGTCATAAATAGATCAATACAGTCCTGTTAAGTAATTAAGTAATGTTGCGTTTCTTTTTCAAATGTAGCCAAGAGTAAAGACCCTAACCCTATCAAAACAGCAGTCAAAGTGTATATTTTCAGCACTACGTTTGTACCAATGATTTGATGTGTTATTAACGAAATATGAGCTTATAAAAATCTCTGCGCATTGCACCGGAAAACGGACGATTTAGACGCGAGAAGATGCACTCATGAAATCATTGTAGTCCTAAGAAAGAGGAGACCCAGGGCTTTCGATGGACGTCGACATTCCATAAAACTACACTACCCAGCTCACACCAGCCGCAGTCAGGCTGACGTGAAAAATAAATATTGACGTGAAAATTGTGATTATATCTCACGGGTCAAACAAACCTGAATGTTATTGCCATAAAATACAACGTATATTGTTTCTTTACCTCTCTGTGAACGTCTAGAAAAAAACGTGTCGCAATCCAGTGAAAAATGGCGGAGCTATGGACATTATACAAAAGTTACTGTACTTACAGTAGATTTCATTCATGGTATTTGCTGCCCTGTAACGAGTGCCTGGTGGTACTAAATCCAGATTTACCTCTGCCATTGGGAAGAGGAGATTTGGCCCGATCCATAGATGTATGACTTGGCCATAATAGGGTAATTTATAGGCCTGATATTCTATATTTTATTTTTTATTTTATATTCATATTTCAAATTGCATGTGTGCAAAGTACTGATGCCAAAATTCAGTACTGTATCTACAAAAAACCCTGTAAATCATCTGCCCTTTGTTCATTTGCTTAGACTTTTTGTACACTTTGAGTTTAGTATTGACTTTTGGTCAATGTTAGTATGGTGTTATTCACCGTCAAAGATGAAAAAAATATACGAATAATTTATATTCTCCTTTGGTTCATTACAATTTACTCAAGCATACTGTAGTAACACACACTATTTCTGACAATATGGCTAGGGCTTAAGAGGTTAAGAGACACGACTGACAGAGTTGACTCAAGTGATACTTACCCAAGCACTGACGCAACGTCCACAGGTGGTTATCTTGAAGTCTCCATACAGGTCCTTGATGGCTCCACTGGTGAAGAAGCCCTCGACCATCAGCAGGATGCCATAGACAAAGAAGGCCGAGGCAATGCCATAGATGACGTACTTAATGATGTCAATCCTGGAGGACACATAGAGAGACAAAGAAAACCATGACAACCACTGAAAGGGACTATCAAATTGTCAATAGTCATTTGCATGCACATGCTATTGTGTACTAGTAACATGCAGAACACTAAAATGCAAACAAGGCAAGCTATAGGGAGGTATAGAGCTCCGGAATCCAATTATTGTTCATCAAATCCGTTAGTGACAGGGGGAATGATATTGCCTTACAATATTACCATATTACAATTCAGAATTCAACCTTTGCTGTGGGGGGGGGGGCAGTTCAATATAGGGATGTTCATGGGTATTTCACCAATCGATAACTGTCTAATCATGGGAATTAGATTAACTGTCTAATTTAATCGTGTCATAGCTGCAGATCCAGCAGTATTAGGAGGAATAGTGCTGCTATATTGTGCAGCAGCGGGCTTTCAGCAGATTGGCTTTTGCTTTATTTTCACTTTCAGTCTCTTCTGTCCCTCATCTGACAAGGAATTGACATGAGCCGGGCTGGGACTGCAGAAGGTTATATAACTTAGTTGTCAAGATAGTCATACACAGGTATTTCTGAAGATGTCCTCCGTGTGGACAGGAGGCCGAAAGTGCAGAGAAAATATCTGTATATACATGTGGAGGAGGGCCATTAGTCATGATGTCAGCATTGTCCACAATCTCCGGTTTCACCCATCCACACAAATACACTGTCTATTTTTGTATATTTTTTATATTTAATACAATGGCCCAATGTCAATTAGCCGACTGTCCATCTCACTCTATATTTGCTGTCCCACCTTCGAATGCAGACTGGCCAGTGCTAGCTTAGCAGCAGTTGTCTTCTGACATTGTCAGAATTCGACTCCATAGACCCACATGGGGGTTTACGTTCAGATTTTCTATATTCTCAGGCTCGTCTTGTGGGCTTTTAGGCAGATGTCAGAAGGGAACATGGTGAAACAACGTACATGGAGTAGCCTACATGCAATAGTGACACAGAGAGGCTGAGTAATGGGATGCTTTTGTGTTTTGGTTGTGTTTCTGAAACTAAAACAATATGAATTGTCTAGTAGTCCAAGAAACTGGAATGCTAGTTGGGTTCTATTAGCAACCACTAATGCTAAATGAATGGGAGTAGTGGGAGCAAGCATGGCATGCTCCACAATTATTGTCTAAATCCTCTCAAATCAACATACAACATACAACATTAAACTGTATCCTTCATGAGGATGAATAGAGACGTGTTGAGCCCCTATTCACCCAGCATTAGCAGAGACGTGTGTTGCTAATATTTGTGGTAATTAACAGAAACCACACATTGCCAAGGGCACTTTTACCTTTTTGTACACTATTGTCATTTGTCAGGACAGAGAACCATCCGAACATAACATAAAAAAGAAACACATAATTTACAGGTGCTGGTCACCAAGATTTTCTATGAAATGAGGACCGTTTGGAATTGCCTGCTTATTCCACATGAGTGTACAGTTCTCATTCCAAATGGCCAGTGATCTAAAACCGCTCCCCAGTGATCCTACACGACTCTCATCCTGTTTATTCCGTAATTCACTTTGCTTTTATATACTTATACTTTTAAAGGACAATGGGAACACGAGAAATAAAAGGGATAGGCCTAATTAAAAGTTTTACAGTTCTACAGACAATAAATCAGTTTTACAAAATGTCTTTTGTATTTTGTATTTTGAAAATCTCATGGGGGCCACCATGTTTTTGTTCACTACAGGCATCACTCCAGTGACACTGCATATCCATGACAAATTTGCAATAGCTGTGACCTTTTTGCAATAGGCCACTCCCATTACCACGTCCCCTTTTAGCCAATCGGCATGAACACACACAATGTAATTCTTTATTGCCCATATTTATTGTAACGTATATTATAACTGATAGGCCTTCACAGACCCTCATCTGCACCTTTGACTACACTGTTTAGTTTTCTCTTAATATTCTTATATTTAGAGTAAATTATATTGTTTATTTTTATTTTCTTCTTTTTTTTTATCTACTTTTTCTCCCCATTTTTCTATTTTTCTCCCTTCCCCAATTTCGTATTGTCCAATTCTACCCCTCCCCTGTCTCGAACGTTGTTAGGCCATGCCTCCCACAGGTCGGCTGCAATGTGGATGAAGCCTTGCATCACGTGTCCCCTCCGGTACACGAGGAGGCAGCCGTTGCATCTTTTCACCTGCACAGCGCGATCTCTCAGCGGCGAGGGTCTGCGTGGGAGGGACACGCCGCCCCTGTTGCTTCCTGATTCTGCTGCGCAGGCGCACCAACCGACCTGTAGGAGTCGCTGTCCACAACGTCCGATCCCCACCCACCAGCCTCCCGCCCCCTAATACTGCCAATTGTATTAGTATGAACGACCAGCCAAGCTGGTAGCAACACCGAGAGCTGGGCTCGAACCCAGCATCTCCTGCGTTAGTGGCGAGCGCCTTGCCCACTGCACCAATTAGCCGCCATTATTTTTATTTTCTTCTCATATTTCTTTTAATATTCAGATCACATTTGATTACCTATATTTATGTCTTTCTACTATTTCCATGCCCACACCTGTACCTCCCCACCCCCGTCCCCCATGCTGATATGACGCTCTATTTTCTCCAAGGGGATCAATAAAGGAATACCTCACCTCACCTCACCTCACCTCACCTCACCTCACCTCACCTCACCTCACCTCACCTCACCTCACCTCACCTCACCTCACCTCGCCTCACCTCACCTCGCCTCGCCTCGCCTCACCTCACCTCACCTCACCTCGCCTCGCCTCGCCTCGCCTCACCTCACCTCTCCTCACCTCGCCTCTCCTCACCTCACCTCTCCTCGCCTTGCCTCTCCTCGCCTCGCCTCACCTCGCCTCTCCTCTCCTCGCCTCACCTCACCTCACCTCACCTCACCTCACCTCACCTCGCCTCGCCTGACCTCACCTCACCTCACCTCACCTCGCCTCGCCTCGCCTCGCCTCACCTCACCTCTCCTCACCTCGCCTCTCCTCACCTCACCTCACCTCTCCTCGCCTTGCCTCTCCTCGCCTCGCCTCGCCTCACCTCGCCTCGCCTCGCCTCACCTCGCCTCTCCTCTCCTCTCCTCGCCTCACCTCACCTTACCTCGCCTCGCCTCACGTTATCTTATGTTATGGTGTTTCCCTGTCCCTCCCCAGTGTGCGCAGCCTCCTCCTGTACTCACATGGTGAAGACGTCCAGAGAGTCCATGGGGCTCCTCACCACCTCAAAGTAGTTCTGCAGGATGGTGACGGTGCCGGACAGGGCCTCGTGTCCGCAGCCGCAGAACAGCGCCACCCCAGCGTACAGCAAGATGGTGGCAATGAGGGACGGGTATGGGATTCCACCCAGGCATTTGATGCAGCACTCCAGGCATCCTAGACACACACACACAGGCGGAATGAAGCGGCCATTTGTCAAGTCTGAAAATCACTAAGAGCAAATGTTCACTGTGAACGGAAGAGCCACGGACAGCTGTGCACTGTAAAAAATTAAAAATTAAGTGTTCACAGGAAATTCACTATTATTTTACAGATTACCTTTGTTTTTCTACTTTAAGTGTAAATACCATAAAAATACAGCAAATGACCTTTTATCAAAATATTAACCATTAAATAAAGGTTATAATCTGTAAATATATTTGATTTTACTGTAATTTGACAGTAAGTATTTGGAAACCATTGATGCCAGACATTTACCGTATTCTTGCAGCTTTTTTTTCTTACAGTGTGGATAAGAGGCGACATGTGTCTTTGGATCATTTCACTGGAGTGTAAGAGAGAGCCGAGATGAAATTCAGCTGCATTGCCACCGGGTGGATTCATTTCCATCTACTGTACATTGTGGTGCCGCTCTCCATGATTGGGAGGCATCACTCAACATACCAAGAGATTTTTTTTATTTTTTTATCCACTTTTTCTCTTTATTTTTCAATTTTTCTCCCATCCCAATTTCGCCTTGCCAATTCTCCCTTCAATTTTCCCCTCCCCTGTCTCGAACGTTGCTAGACTATGCCTCCCACTGGTCGGCTGCAGTGAGGACCAAGCCTTGCATCACGTGTCCCCTCCGGTACACGAGGAGGCAGCTGTTGCATCTTTTCACCTGTACAGCGCGATCTCTCAGTGGCGAGGAGTAACGCGTGGGAGGCTCACGCTGCCCCCGATGCTCTTGACTTGACTTCTTGACATTCCTGATTCTGCTGTACAGGCGCACCAACCGACCTGTAGGAGTCGCTGTCCACAACGTCCAATCCCCACCCACCAGCTTTCCCACCCCTAACACTGCCAATTGTGTTAGTATGAACGACCAGCAAAGCTGGTAGCAACGCCGAGAGCTGGGCTCGAACCCAGCATCTCCTGCGTTAGTGGCGAGCGCCTTGCCCACTGCGCCACTTGTACCAAGAGAATCTTAAAAGGAAAAACTCCTTGATAAAGTGAGAGAAGTTTAAGTACTGTCGCAGGACATGAAACAGAACCCCATCCTATCCTCTCCCCATAGTGAATAGATACAAATATCATGCTTATCATTTTCATTTGGAAGTTGCACATCCAGTTGGAATGTTCCTGGTGAATTCATAATGTAAATATGATTCAAATAAATTTTCTCAAAACAGAATATGGCTATGGTAGCTTGATATTTGGAGTAGAGAAATAATACAAGTACAGTCAGGTATTGATTGATTGATTGATTGAAAACTGTATTAACAGATTGCAGAATGGGTACAATACAGTACAGCTCAATACACACAATTGTTAAGGGGATGCAGACCAGAGAAAGACTTTCGTCTTGTTTACATCAGGGTCCCCCATTTTCAATTCATCAGGACATATATGACATACATGACATACAGATATTCAGTACTGCTACATCTATACAGGTTCCAATGTTGTACAAAGCACTTGTGTATCTGGGGTTCAATGTGACTACAAATTGTGAAGCAATCCACAAAGGTCCTTGAGAAATCTCCATTGACATACCCAAGAATTTACATCATAAACAATGGTGTCACTGTATTGAAAGCCACATAAGTCACAAAGCAGAACAGCACATCTATTTCTGTCATACTTTCATACTGATCTCATTGAAGCAGTCAGTTTCACTGTTAAGAACGTTTTCTTAAAGGAACACACCAACATTATGGGAAATGTGCTTAAGAAGCTAGATATATAGAAGATAATAAGATAGAAAGCTATCCGGCTGCTAGCTAGCCTAGCTTAGCACAAATTAATGTAACTGTATACGGACCAGCTAACCTAGCTGTTAGGGGTGTGCAGAGACGTCATTATCTGTATCTGTTTAACCAACAAAAGTATCTGTATCTGTATTCTGATATACAACCAGAAGTGGGCGTGGTTTGTATCGGAAATGTTGTTGTTGTTGTTTCTTTTGCAAGAATTACTGTACAATACAAGATGGGAACAGATTTAATGAAATTAACAAACGAACATTAGATTAAAGGAACTCACGTTAAATCCGGCAAACCTAATATTAATTGGAAATGCAATTGTTGTGCCTTCAAAGCATCAGTTTGATTTAATATTTGCATATAATTAATTATGAATATATATTTCTACCTCCCTCTTCTGTCATCTGTACTTGTGCGCTCTCTCTCTCTCTTTATTTTTATATTTAACTAAACTAAGTTATATGAACTGTATGAAGTTGACCCCCCCCCCCCCTTTTAATTGGGGGACATTTAACAATCAGAAACTGAAAAAGATATTCACAATTATTTTATTGTTGTTATGCAGCCTGTAGATTATTACGAGCCAAATAACCACTTTTAGCTACAGTATTTAGCACCCTTTTTGTTAATGTAGTGTAGTGTAGTAATGTAGTAACTAGTGTAGAACAGCAGGCCTTTGTGCACACCCCACCTTCCCTCCCCTGCTAAATCACATGTGTTCTTTGTCATGCAGCCTGTAGACTAATATGTAGGCTGCCCATAAGATGTTGTTGTTATCTGACAATACAGTTTCATCTAATCTAATCTAATCTCATACATTTTTGTGTGATGATCTGAAAAGATCATTGTTTTTAATGCAAATTCATATTGGCCCATGTTCAAGATTTAGTTTCTAAAGTCTATCATCTAATGAATTATTCATACATAAGAATGATAATTTGCCTAATTATGAAATGTGTGGGCTGTTTTGCAGTAGAAGGCATGAGGAGCAGATACCGCCCCAGTTCCAATAACGTAGTTCTCCATGTCTGATCATTAAACTGACATGACCACCATGTCCGCACGTCAAAGAATACTTATTATCATTTGTTCTTCTTATTGATTGGGAGTAGTGGAAATATTTGCAATAATATTTGGAATGGTGTGTCTAGAGAACAAACGATGCACGTTCTCATATGGTTCCCAAACTGTGGTGCGCGCACCCCCTGTGGTGCGCGAGCGCCCTCTAGGTGGTGCGTGACATGAAAAGGCTAATGGTGGTAAATTAATTTTTATTTTAATCTTTATCTATTTTTTACAATAAAATTTCATAAAAATCTTAGTCAAATCTTAAGTATTATGGATATTAAACATGCTGGCAGAGTACATGCATCCATGTTGTCGTGAACATTTTAATTAAATAAAGAAATTCCCTATCCATAGTCGCCGTGGGAAGAGATCAAATAAAAAATCAAATCTGTGCACGGAGACCAGCAACAATTTTTTCTAACAGAAACCCATTGGGGGGTGCGTCAGCTAGGTCGGGAGGTGACAGGGGGTGCACGGCCAAAAAAGTTTGGGAACCGTTTATGGTATCTCCGTTACCAGTAACTGCATTTGTATTTGTCATACCAGGGCAACGTATGACAACGCATGACAACGTTTTAACAGATAAATAATAGGCTACCAACAAATCATATTCCTGGAATTGGCTTGGGGACCCTGCTGTTTTTTTTATCATAAATCGATCAATACAGACCGTATTAATTAATGTTGTGTTTCTTTTTCAAATGTAGCCAAGAGTAAATACCTTAACCCTATCAAAACAGCAGTCAAAGTGTATATTTTCAGCACTACATTTGTTTACCGATGTTCAGAAAATAAGAATTTATTCGGTAAAATGCTAATTCTATCTCTCTTTCTATCGTAAAACCGTGAGGAAATGACTAAATCCAGATTAACACTACCATTGGAAAGAGGAGCTTTTTCCCTATCCATAAATATATGATTTGGCCATAATAATCCAATCCAATCCACTTTATTTATAAAGCACATTTAAAACAACAAAGTTGACCAAAGTGCTGTACAAGTCTATAACATAGGATAAAACATAAAACATACAAAATATTGAATAAAAGCACACAATAAAAACAGTACAATGTGTCACATAAAAAGGCCAGTCTCTCAAAAACGGTTTAAAAACAAAAGCCAGAGCAAATAAATGTGTTTTGAGGCGTGATTTAAACACCTGCAGAGTGGGGGCCTGCCTAACATGCAGTGGCAGCTCATTCCAGAGCTTTGGGGCTGCCACTGCAAAAGCACGGTCCCCTCTAAGCTTCAGCCTGGAGTTTGGAATGGCCAAGAGGAGCTGGTCAGAGGACCTGAGTCCTGAGGGACCTTGGGGGAACATAGGGTTCCAGCAGGTCCGAGAGGTAACCCGGTGCCAAGCCGTTCAAACATTTAAAAGCAAACAGTAAAACCTTAAAATCAATCCTAAAACGCACAGGAAGCCAGTGGAGGGCAGCCCGCACAGGGGAAATGTGCTCCCGCTTTCGTGTTCCCGTCAGTAGATGGGCAGCGGCATTCTGCACCAACTGCAAACGAGAGAGGGAGGCCTGACTGACGCATACGATACTGTCTGGCACCGTGGACTCCACCTGAAGCTGATGAGGATGGTACCTGATCGGCACATGGTGAAGTTTATCATGGAGATGTTGTCTAACCGCAGTTTTGTCCTACACACCAGCGATGGCCAGCGCAGCAGGCTCAGAAGACTGAGGAACGGTGTCCCACAGGGGTCAGTCCTTTCTCCGATGCTGTTTAATATTTACATCTACGATCTCCCAGTCACAGCATCCAGAAAGTACGGCTATGCGGACGATCTTGCCATCATGCTGAGAAGACCCACATGGGAGGCACTGGAGGACGGTCTTAACCAAGACATGGACATCCTAGTAGCCTATCTACAAAAGTGGCGCCTACAGCTCAGCACCAGCAAGACCGTTTCAGCAGCATACCATCTCTGCAACAGAGACGCCAAGAGGGAACTGGAGGTATATGCTGACCACAAGCGTCTGGAGTCCCAGCAAGCCCCTAAATACCTTGGCGTGCGTCTGGATCGGACACTGTCCTTCAAACAACACCTCGAAGATGTCAGGGCAAAGACAACATCAAGGGTTGCGCTGATCCGACGCCTCGCAGGTACAACCTGGGGAGCCACTGCCAAGACCCTTCGGATATCCACCCAAGCCCTGGTCTTCTCGGCAGCAGAGTACTGTGCCCCAGTCTGGAGCAGAAGCCCACACGTTAAAAAAGTTGATGCGGCTACTAACAACGCCCTCCGGATCATCACTGGATGCCTGAAGGCTACACCCGTCTTCCTGCTGCCAGTCCTTGCAGGAATCGCACCAGCTGGCCTACGACGAGAGGCTGCCACTCTCGCCCTAGCAAGGAAGGCAGTGAAGCATGACTGGCACATCCTACACAACACCACAACAACAACAGCACCTATGAGCAGACTCAAGTCCCGCCACCCCTACAACAAGGTGGCACAAGAGATGCTCCGTTCCACCACTGAGGACCTATCCAGAAATGGATGGCTGGCGGCAGCCTGGAAGAGAGAGTGGGAGAGTGCTGGGCCAACCCGTATCCACCACCACATCTGGGATCCAGGAGATGGCGCCACAGGAGACGATCTTCCACGCCGGCAATGGGTTCTGCTGAACCGTTTAAGATCTGGGGTTGGTCGCTTTAAAGCATCATTAAAGAAGTGGGGCCTGGCAGACAGCGCTGCATGTGAGTGTGGAGACCCTGAGCAGACTGTTGACCACATCCTGACCATCTGCCCCCTATACAAACCACCCTCGGAAGCCAGCCTCTTTGATGTGGGACCAGAGTTAAGGGCATGGCTACAAGATACGGAGTTGGACCTCTGACGTTACACGAAAGAAGAAGAAGGTCCGAGAGGTAACCCGGTGCCAAGCCGTTCAAACATTTAAAAGCAAACAGTAAAACCTTAAAATCAATCCTAAAACGCACAGGAAGCCAGTGGAGGGCAGCCCGCACAGGGGAAATGTGCTCCCGCTTTCGTGTTCCCGTCAGTAGATGGGCAGCGGCGTTCTGCACCAACTGCAAACGAGAGAGGGAGGCCTGACTGACGCCAACGTACAGGGCATTGCAGTAATCAAGGCGAGAGGTGATAAAAGCATGGATAACCGTTTCAAAAACGGAATGGGATAAAAAAGGTTTGACCTTGGACAGCCTCCTAAGTTGGAAAAAACTCTTCCCCACCACAGCATTGATCTGCTTCAGGGGCGGGGCTAGGGGGTGGCTACTTGGGCTCAAGCCCCGAATGTTTTCTGAAAAGCCCCGAATCTACTTTTCTTTTTTTTTACAATTAATCATTGTTACATGAAAATATGTTTGCACCAGATTTAGCAGAAGCTAATTTCCATCTGTAGTCTATCCAGCTGCTAACTGTATTTGAGTGAGTTAAGTCTTGGTGTTATGGTAGACTCAGACCTAAGCTTTAAATCACAATCAACAAGTTGACAAAAACATAATTCTTCCACCTTAGAAACATAGCAAAGTACGGCCATTTATAAATCAAAAGGACACTGAAAACCAGATCCATGCCTTTATCTCAAGCCGACTCGACTACTGTAATGCACTCCTTACCGGCCTCCCGAAGAAATACCAGGATAACTATTTTATTGCAATGCACTATTGCATTATTTTATTCTATTTTACTAACTATTTTATTGCACTGCACTATTTTACTTTGTATCAGTGATAATCAAACCGTAAACAAAGACGCCTATTAACACTTTCAGCGCCAGATGACGCTGTTTACTGTTACTGTTGAAAGGCCAGCGCCTTTTAACATGGGGATACGTGGCTGTGTTTGCAGGCCTAAAGCTATATTATATATTATAGCTATGGATCTAATAATATAGTCGATTGTCATTGAGTTTCTTCCGGTCAAGATGCAAAAAACAGATCATTTTTCCATCCATACATTTCCGTTTTATACCGTCGTGAATATGAGTGTAGTTTCAGGGTGGTCTGGTGTCATTTCCAAAACGCTTCGTAATGGCCGGCAACGTGTATTCTAGTAGACGCGTTATCGTTTCTTCCCTGGACTAGCTATTGTTCTCAAATCAAATTTAGATTATCGGTATTATGTTTCGTCATGGATGCATGAAGGGGGGGGGGCGCCTCTCCGTGCTTTGATCGCAACCAACGGAACACGCCACACACACACACGCCCCAATCAGCATGAAGGAATTTGAAGCTGTGAAGCACTTTGAGCTGCAATTCTTGTATGAAAGGTGCTATACAAATACAGTGTATTATAATTATAATTATAATTATTATTATTATTATTATTATTATTATTATTATTATTATTATTATTATTATTATTATTATTATTATTATTATTATTATTATTATTATTATTATTATTATTATTATTATTATTATTATTATTATTATTATTATTATTATTATTATTATTATTATTATTATTATTATTATTATTATTAATTATTATTAATTATTATTGTTTGCTTCATTAATTAAAGGGTGTGAATTTAAGTGTTCTCTAGTGCCTTTTGTCCGCTTTAAGGTGGTGGTATAAGTTAAAGGTTGTGGTGTCGAAGTAAAACAATTCCGTGCCAGCTTACACGCAGGCACCTATCTGGGCTAAGCCCCGGATCTCCTACAATCCAACTTTAGGTCACAATCACATTTTACCCCTAGGTTGGTGACTGTTGGCTTCACAAAAAGCCCAAGAGGGCCCAAGTCACCAGGAGGAGACACATGCCCATTGCCGGGACCAAACACCATGACCTCTGTTTTACTGTCATTGAGACAAAGACAGTTTGATGCCAGCCATGCCGTAACATTGTCAAGGCATGCTAATAGTGGTTTTACCGGGTTGCTATTGTTTCTTTTTAATGGCATGTAAATCTATAATAATAATAATAATAAATATATAATAAGGTCATTTATAGTTAATAAATTAAATGTTTAATGTATAATTCAAATGGATTATAATGTATTACTGTATCTACAAATCCTTCTGTTTAATCATCTTCCCTTTAGTCATTTGCTTAGATTGTTTTGTACACTTGATCTCAAGAAGGTGGTGAATGAGCTCAGTGAGTGAGCTCGGAGGTTGCACAATGGTAACATGGTGTTATTCACCGGCACAGATGCAGAAAAAAGCATAATTTATATTCTCCTTTGTTTCATCACAATTTACTCAAGCTTAGTAACAGACACAATATTTCCGACACTGGGAATACATTCCTCCAGGTCCATAGATGTTCCTAGATACCAGGAACATGCCAATTGACCTTGTAGAAGTGGAGCAATCTTCCATTTACTTGGGCATGTACCTTTAGGCGAAATGTCTGAAAATAGGGCTACAGGTTAACAGGTTGTAAAGGCTGCTCTTAGGGCAGTAAGTACATAGGAGAGGTGGGAAGCATGCTGTGCTTGGGTTGGTTCTGAAATAGGTCTCCAAAGGCTCGCACACATGCGATAAATATAATAAATTTCATGTGCATACAATAAGTGTGATGATTTGAAATGATGATGATTTAAGACAAGCTTTCTCAAGGCTTTTGAGATCTCGCTCATCATGGAGCAGCCGAGATATGAGATAAAATGGTTACTAATATTTCCATGGGTCCAAACGAAGAGACAGGTTTAGTCCTACAGATTTTATTTTTTACAGTGAACAGATGGTGCGTTTATAGGTGGAGCACTGCGTCAATGGAGCTTATAACACTTTTTTTCCTGAATAACAATAGTATTACTGTATCTGTATAATAAAAATATCTTTCTACTGAACGAATAGAGAGGAAATTGGTATCTATCTTCTTGTCTGACTCTGGAGAAGACGGCATCTCTCATAATGTTATGGTGTGTTCCTTTCAAAATATCAGGTTATGGAGGAATGGGTTTAGGTTTCGTTTTCAACTTTGTGATTGGGGAATTGGAGAACCTTTACAGGTCTCAGCTAACCCAGGTGTAAATTCTTATGAAGAGGTTATGGTTGGTTATTTGCACTGATAAAACTAGCCAATTGCATTTGTTGCATTCAAAGACACTTAAAGGAACACGCCAACATTTTGGGAAATTAGCTTACCGTCTTAGATAAGCTAGATACCAGTTTCCTCTCTGTGCGTTCAGTAGAAAGCTATCTGGCTGCATGTTAGCCTAGCTTAGCACAATGAATGGAAACTGACAGTGCCGGTTAGCCTTCGGTAGAGGTGTTAGTTGGACAATGCCTAGGCTAACCGGCAATGTCCGCTTCCATTAATTGTGCTAAGCTAGGCCAGATAGCTTTCTACTGAACACACAGAGGGGAAACTGATATCTATCTTCTTGTCTCTCTCTGGAGAAGACGGTAAGACGGAAGACGCTAATTTCCCAAAATGTTGGCGTGTTCCTTTAAATGAGCCAGATACACTGAATTACCTCCCAAAAGTAAGGGGGGCCTGTCCCCCTCGTCTACCTCCAAACATAGTCTAGTAGTGTATATGTATATGGAGCCACTGAAATCCGTATTCAGCCAATTCAAACTCCTGGGATCACATTCTGTGTGTGAAACATCATTTATATTAACACATTTACATTTTGTCATTCAGCTGACGCTTTTATCCAAAGCGACTTACAAGTTCTGTACTACAAGTCAGCAGGAAGGGTAACAACTTAGAGCTGAGTAACAATGTTCATCAAACAGTGCTGAAACGTGGGTGCTGCAGTGTTGAGTGCATAGTAGTAAAGACATATTAGTATAGTAAGAACAGTGCATGATAGTATAAGACAGTAAGAAGGTATTTGTTTTGTGTATTTTGATATTGATTGAAGAAGAGTGTTTTTAGTCGACGGCAAAAGATTGGTCGGGTTTCGGCTGTCCTAACTGTGGTGGGAAGTTCGTTCCATCATTGTGGAGTAGGGCTGTACCGAATGTCATTTTTTAACATTCAAAGTTTCTATTGAAGTATTCGAACAAAGCTTCGAATGTCTATTAAAAAAAAATTCATAATTTTTTTTTATTATTATTTATAATTATTTTTTTTACATTATCTTTTTTTTTTAAACTAGATCCTAAATTTGAATCAAGTGATTAATCTGATTAAATGAGTCTTTTTCTTTTATTAAATCAACTTTCTTTATCAGTTTCGTCAACATAAATAATCCAATAAGGGCACGGTTGGTATGAAAGTGATGGTGACGTCTTATAGTATAATATTATAATATTAGTGTAACCTAATCTTTAACTGCAACTGTGAAGAAAACCCCCATTGGTTTAAACAGATTGAATAAACAGAAAAAAATATATAAAAAAAAAATTATAATAATAATAATAAAAAAAAAAGAAATTCGAATGTTGATTTAGAATTCGAATGTCAACATTATGATCGAAGCTTTGAAGCATTCTGTACAGCCCTATTGTGGAGTGAGGACCGAGAATAGGCGGCTTCTCTTTGATGACCCTCCCGGAGCTCAGATAGGAGTGGGTCTGAGGCGGCCAGAGGATGTAGAGTGGAGGGGTCGTGAGGGTGTGTAGTTAGAGACTGATATTAGTTATTAGTAGTACTCTAGCCCAACAAGAGTACAGACCACCCTCCTGTTATTAATTTTGAGGTGAAAATACAGTGTGAGTAACCTTTGACCTCCACTCAACTTTGCTCCTGTCGCTCAGATTGCTCACAGAGAAGTGGTGCTTATGTTTGTGTGGGTGTGTGGGTGAAAGAGAGAGAGAGAGACATGTTTATGTGCTGTGTCCATATGAATTGTATAGACTGATTTGACTCTCTCTCTCTGTTGTTGTGACTGTGTCTGTGTGGGTCACTGTTTATTTGTGTACGTCTGGGGGGAGGAACAGTCATAACATACTGTCTCAGTCCGCCCTTTGAATAACAGCGCCAGAAATGCTGTTTATTTCCTATTAGCAATGCATTATGGTAGTTTGTTGCGGAGCACTGTGCCACACGGCCATGATGACAACCATGATGACGGCCATGATGCCAACCATGATGACGGCCATGATGACAACCATGATGACGGCCATGATGCCAACCATGATGGCGGCCATGTAGATAACTTTGCAAATAAACTGTGACAGAAGGTTGGCTGTATAGAAACAAAACCTATTTTCCTATGCGTAGTTGAAGCTATTTTCGAATTATGGACAATGAATAGACATGCTGCTGCTTCCACTCTAAAGCCTCTGGATTCTGTATATCACTCTGCCCTTAGATTTGTCACTGATAACAGTTATGGTACCCATCATTGTATTCTGTATGATAGAGTTGGGTGGTCCTCTCTGGCAGAGAGATGTGGTGCACTGGCATCCGTTTCTGTATAAAGCCATTATTGATTATCTTCCACCCTACATCACTTCATTACTGGACTGGAACTCTGGACATTATCATACTCACTCTGGTGATTGGCTTACGCTTAAGGTCCCCAGAGTTTGCACTAAATTAGGAAAATCTTTTAGCTTCCGACATGTGGAATGTTTTGCAAAGCACTTTAAAAAACTCAATAATTTAGTATCCATTGGTCAGTTTAACGCTTTAATAGCCAACCATATCACCACAGTCTGCAGTTGTTTTAAATTATTTAAATTATTTAAATTGATTGACTTTTCTGTTTCTATATTGTTTTTGTATGTAGTGTACTGTACCTCTCAACGTCATGTAAATGAGAGCTTGTTCTTAATGATCTTTCGAGATTAGATAAAGTTTGAATGAATGCAGTGGCGGCTCTGCCACTAGGGGCGCAAGGGCGCCGACCCACCTGCTGCCAGCTGCTGTTAAATCAGAGAAGAAGAAAATAAAACTTTTTAGTTTTTAGTTTTATAGCCCTGTAAATAATATAAACATGTTTAAAATGAATAATATTTACTCATTTTAAGTATGTTTGTATTTCCAATGCACAATATAACGTTATTATCTCAAATAAAAAAACACTCGTTTTCCTGGGCAGGAAGTGACGTTTTTTTAAATTTTTTTAAATTTTTTCGTATTTCTCGCCCGGGCTAGACGCGATAGCGCTCTGAGTGCGCGTCACAGTTTGATCGCTGTATCCGTCACAGCCAATCAGTGCATAACGCGTTGTGCGTTGAAATATGTATAGTTGTGTTGTTGTGATGTTGTTGTGAGATGCAGGCAGCAGAGCGTGCCGTGACTGCAAGTTCTTTAGACTGTTAAGCTTAGGCACTCTTTCAAAGTTGGTTAAGGTTAGAGTTTGTCTTAGAGCATGGCGATAGAACGCCAGGTAGTTTGCAGGCTGTTCGAGGCGGAAATGGACAAAGACACAGCTCTTCACTCACACAGCTTGTTGGCTAACAACAAGCTATATGGATGCGGAGGGACAACAATGGATGGACATCAACACAGGCTGGATGGACAATGCCATGGAGTGGATATACTTTATCAACAAGCCAACAACAAGGTAGATTAGCGATCTTAACTCTAGTTTAATACATGATACGTTGTCTACTGATGCCGCATAACGTTGTAACGTTACAGCTTTCAGCTAACGTTAGCTACTGCTAGCTGTTAGCTCCGTTATCTTAGCTGGCCACTTTTATAATTACTTCATGGAAACGGAGTAACGTTAACGTTTAAACGTTATGTCGAGGTCATACAATACTACAGTCGACATAAGGTTAACGTTACCCCGTTTCCATGAAGTTTAAATAGCAGCAATCTTGTTGAAAATGTAACTTTACTAAAATGCTCTCTCTCTCTCTCTCTCTCTCTCTCTCTCTCTCTCTCTCTCTCTCTCTCTCTCTCTCGCTCTCTCTCTCTCTCTCTCTCTAATTTCGCCGCATGTGGGGCATAACCACTCAGACAATGAATGGTAACTTGTTTAAAATAACGAGCTTTACAAATGTGTTTATTATTGAATGGATCTGACATCATCTGAGAGAGAGAGAGAGAGAGAGAGAGAGAGAGCGAGAGAGAGAGATAGCGAGAGAGAGAGAGAGAGAGAGAGAGAGAGAGAGAGAGCTGTGCGTGTTTGTGTTGGGCTATTGGAAACGTGGTTGCATTTGACTGACTGATCATATATTGATCGATGGCAATGGTGATAATATTCGCCAATGCGTGCCTTGTACATGTTTGCAAAATGTTTGGTATAGCGCCCCTAGTGGCGAAGTACCCACCGGCCGCCACCGAATGAATGAATGAATGAATGAATGAATGAATGAATGAATGAATGAATGAATGAATGAATGAATGGATGGATGGATGGATGGATGGATGGATGGATGGATGGATGGATGGATGGATGAATGAATGAATGTGCATGAAGCTGATCCCATTTCAAATCAATTAACAAACCCCACCATCGAGAGATGGACTCAAATGGAGGGCTCTTTCCCTATAAGCACACGCTGCTCTCTGAAATATGATTCCCCAGAATCAATGCACTCGGCTAATGAAATGCACAAATGTAATTTCACGCTCGCAGAACTAGAGATTTCTTTCTGAGCATTTTCCCTTGATTACATTTTGACCCCATTGATCTGCATTCGCAGTGGCTTCCTCATTCAAAAGGGGAAAAATGAACAACTATGCAGCCAGCCAGTTATCTCAGTTATCACAGCAGGGACGCCTGATAGATTACATCATCCCTCATCGCAGTCCTGTTTACCATTGTCTTCCGATCTCCACTGCATTGCAAAGCAAGAGCAACATCCCTCCTCCTTCCCTTCCTCCCCTTCCTCCTCCTCCTCCTCCTCCTCCTCCTCCTCCTCCTCCTCCTCCTCCTCCTCAACTCTCTGCTTCTTCGTCTCTGCTCAGAACCTGAGTGGAATACCAAGTAGCTCGTCCGCCCGCTGCGCTGTGAGAGAGAGAGAGCGCGCTCAGACTGCCTGGTGTGACTGCTGATCCCAGCCGAGCCCATAGATTATCTGCGTTCCTCGCCCCTCTCCGTGGGCTTCCCCCGCCCAGCTCGCACTTCCCACACGCCGGTTCTCCATTCCAGTTTCCTTTATCGCTTTTTGTCGGGGGACATTTGCGACGCCGCAGACTGCTGACGCAGCAGTGTGCAGGGGAGGAGGAACAGAGGCAATCACACCTACACTTAAATGTTCATAGTGTCCCCTTTCAGATAAACATGAGCCACTGGGACATGCAATCATGTGAAGTGGAATCAATGATCAGGCTGGGTGGCATTTCTGTTTATATTTTGAATGTTTTGCTATTGCTGTCTTTGTTTTCAAATAAATACAAAATAAATAAATAAACATTTCCTGCCACCATTTTTGTGGGGAAATGCTTTTTCTTTGTTCCACCCCACCCTCTCGTATGTTACCCTGCTTCCTTTATTTTTGTCTCTTAGCCCTGGTGGTTTAAGGGACCGCATAACATGTACTTGCAACATCGTGGGATTGAATCTGACATGCTTTGTCATGTGTCAATGTCCCTCACCTTCTCACACCCGTCTCACTCTCTCACATCTCCCTCACTCTCTCACACCCCCTCACTCTATCACATCCCCCTCACTCTCTCACATCACTCTCTCACATCCCCCTCACTCTCTCACACCCCCCTCACTCTCTCACATCACTCTCTCACATCTCTCACTCTCTCACACCCCTCACTCTCTCACATCACTCTCTCACCCCCCTCACTCTCTCACCCCCTCACTCTCTCACATCCCCCTCACTCTCTCACCCCCCTCACTCTCTCACATCCCCCTCATTCTCTCACCCCCCTCACTCTCTCACATATATCACTCTCTCACCCGCCCTCACTCTCTCACATATATCACTCTCTCACCCCCCTCACTCGCTCACATCACTCTCTCACATCTCTCACTCTCTCACCCCCCCTCACTCTCTCACATATCTCACTCTCTCACTCCCCCTCACTCTCTCACACCCCCTCACTCTCTCACATCACTCTCTCACCCCCCTCACTATCTCACCCCCCTCACTCTCTCACATCACTCTCTCACATCTCTCACTCTCTCACACCCCCTCACTCTCTCACACCCCCTCACTCTCTCACACCCCCTCACTCTCTCACATCCCCCTCACTCTCTCACATCACTCTCTCACATATCTCACTCTCTCACCCCCCTCACTATCTCACCCCCCTCACTCTCTCACCCCCCTCACTCTCTCACCCCCCTCACTCTCTCACACCCCCTCACTCTCTCACACCCCCTCACTCTCTCACATCCCCCTCACTCTCTCACATCACTCTCTCACATATCTCACTCTCTCACATCACTCTCTCACCCCCCTCACTCTCTCACCCCCCTCACTCTCTCACACCCCCATCACTCTCTCACACCCCCTCACTCTCAAACCCCGCTCACTCTCTCACACCCCCCTCACTCTCTCACACCCCCATCACTCTCAAACCCCGCTCACTCTCTCACATCCCCCTCACTCTCTCACACCCCCTCACTCTCTCACATCCCCCTCACTCTCTCACATCACTCTCTCACATCTCTCACTCTCTCACTCCCCCTCACTCTCTCACACCCCCTCACTCTCTCACATCTCCCTCACTCTCTCACACCCCCTCACTCTCTCACTCACTTATCCCTCACTCTCTCACATATCCCTCACTCTCTCACATCCCCCTCACTCTCTCACACCCCCCTCACTCTCTCACACCCTCACACCCCCCTCACTCTCTCACACCCCCTCACTCTCTCACACCCCCCTCACTCTCAAACCACGCTCACTCTCTCACATCTCCCTCACTCTCAAACCACCCTCACTCTCTCACATTCCCCTCACTATCAAACCCCGCTCACTCTCTCACATCTCCCTCACTCTCAAACCACCCTCACTCTCTCACATTCCCCTCACTCTCTCACATCTTGCTTGTCACTCCCCGCTGTATAGCTTAATATCTAATGAGACAGACAAAATCCATTTTCGTATATAAAAGATTTAGCAAAAACAAGACATTTTAGGCCTAGTTCACACGATGTGTCCCCTCCTCTCCCCATCCGTGACTCATAGGCACCTTTTACTAAAAAACCGTAACACCTTTTAGTCCCGACCGTCTCAGGGCCCCTCCCCAGCTTGGGGCCCTGGGTAGCCAGTTTTAGCATGCCCTCTACACTTGCTACAGACGTGTTTGCAGCTATAGTAGTAACACATCCACATGCATCAAGCCCAGCGGATCCATGACGCATTGCTTTTAACGTAACTGCGGTTCCTTTTGACACTGCCTCTCAGATCAATAGCATGTCATTATTGTTCATGACGGGGCTGGGCTGATAAGACTTTAGACTTCTATTTATTTATTTTTAATTATGGATCACAAACTATAACAAATAATGTTATTAAATGACTTCGCTCAAAGGAAATAGGGTGTTGTTTCCATGGAAACAGTTGAGAGGATGTAGTTGCAGAGCTCATGAGATAATGAGCGAGATAAGGAGCAATAATGAAAGGAATGATGTTCTATTGATTGTGTGCTTCATCTTGTGGAGGGGAACTCAACGGACTGGATGGCCCCTCGCTCCAGCTGGAGAAATGTCCTCGTAGGCACAGAACAACATGAATTACATTAGAAGACATCGCCTGAAGGAGGTCTGGGCACGTACCAGGTATACACAGTACATTTCACAGAGTAAATTTTACTCAAACTGAGTAAATTTCACAGAGTAAAATTTTAATTGTACTCAGTTTGAGTCAAATGTACTCAGTTTGAGTAAAATTGACTCTGCAAAATGTACTGTGTACCTGCTACTGGCTTATGCATCATCAGGGTCGAAACGAGGGTACCTCATTGGACAAGAGCACTAAATATCTACACTTAGCGCGCTGTCGAATCACATTATAAATGGTCAATGGACTGCATTTATATAGCGCTTTTATCCATAACTTATGCCTCACATTCACCCATTCACACACCGACGGCGGGGCGACCATACAAGTATACCAACCTGCTCATCGGCAGCAGTTAAGGGTCTCGCTCAAGGACACTTGGACTGCGCTGCATGCCGGGAGAAGCCGGAATTGTGAGGATTCTGTGAGGATTGGCCCATTCCCCGCCACACGCTTCTTCAAGGTACTGTGATGATTGGTCCATTCCCCGCCACACGCTTCAGGAGCGATTACCAATTTCCATCACGCACCTGTTGTAGTTTGTAATTAGCGCTCCAGAGGCTTCATATACTCGGGCCTTCTATCAATCGTTGTCGGGTCGTTTTGGATTACTACTTCTATTGCCTGTTCCCCCCCGTTGTTGTGCCTCGTCTACTTCTTCTCCAGGACATCTTTGGAAGTCGCCGCTGGTGTATATCTCGATCATCCGTTGGAGCTGTGCCTCGTTTGCCCGCTTTACGCGTTTGCGCTTTGGTGAGTTTTTGGAGACAAACCTTTTGGATTATCTGTTTTTTGTGTGTTAGGATTAACACTGAAGAGATACCGTTTTTGTTTTGTACTGGACTCAGCTAAATTCGTGTGTTAGGATAACTGTTGTGAAGGGCCAGATTAAAAGCTGAGAATCTACATTTATTGTTTTATATACCTTGTATATTATTTATATATACACGTTATATCCCTTTAAGCCTGCGTTTGAATCCCAGTAATATTCACTTTCCTCATTGGATAACGTTATCGGCGCCAGACGGCGAGCCCCTAAAGTCAGGTTCAAAGGCGAGTCCAGGCATGTTGGAACATGCCTGGAGACGGCGCATTGATTCGAGACAAGAACTGAGGTTTGGCACTAGAAAGCCACTTAAGTATATATATCGCGGCAGGTGCGAACAGTAGCAGTTCATCGTGTGCGTTCATTTGGTAAAACAGTGAAGTCAAGCAGTTCGTCTAAACAGAGCGTTGAGAACCACGTGCGAAGTGAATAGTAAAAGTGTCAGAGTTAATGCAGTAACGTCAAGTTCGACTTAGCTTAATGTGAAGTAAAGAGTCGTGATTTATTGTGTATCGTGCCAACAGCAGTTCGTTCATGTGCAGCATTACCCAGCAGTTCGTTCGTTTAGCTAGTGGAACCTTAGCCAGTGTGCGTGGACTAAATACATTGGTGCCAGTACACGAGGAGGGCCTAGTCGGAGAACCTACTGGACATGTGCATATTGGAACAGACGGCGGCGATTGCAGAACCAGTATTGGTTGGATTATAGTGATTGTGGAACGTACTACCTAGAGAAGAGCATCGTTAATACCCACTGTCGTTTGGATTTAACCACCTTGAGGATCTACTTCGGGCTGGCTTCGTGGACCGAAGCTAGCTGGCTATCGTCATTGCTATCGTGCAATTGGATTACAGTTATTGCTTTGTTGCTGAGCATTTGGATTACAAGGACTGGATTCTGTACGCGAACCCCCTTCTTCTTCAATTGAACAGACTGAGTATCCGAACATTCTTCTTCCCTCCAGAGCTTACATCTCTGGGAGGAAACCCCTTGTCTCCAGCGGTACCAGCGTTTCCCCCTATATTGCTATCCTATGCCAGGCGGCGTTAGTCTAGTACCCCATCGTAGGAATTATTCTATTCCCACTGACTTTTGCTACTGACTGACTTATTCATATTCTTCGCCATACAAGCGCGACCTTAATTCTCATCTCTGTACAATTTGCTGCATAATAATAAATACCCTCAATGATATTTCTTTGTCACCGTGCCGTGTTATTCTGAGTGTCTGCCATAATTAGTTGTACTGTCTGGCAAGTAAAACTAAGTACATAATTAGCAGTGGTTTAATCTATCACAATCTTTAATACAGTCAGGGTTTTGTAACCCCTCAGTTACAATAACACTGAAGAAATACCGTTTTTGTTTTGTACTGGACTCAGCTAATTTGTGTGTTAGGATAACACTGAAGAAGTACCGTTTTTGTTTTGTACTGGACTCAGCTAACTTGTGTGTTGGTACACCGAAGATCAAGTCACTTGTGATTTATACTGGACACAGCTAAGGAGGACTGAACTGCACTGCCTCTGTGTACAGTTGGATTGATTATTGACCACTCTCTCTCTCTCTCCGTTTCCTCCCCGAGTTGGATCCGGGAGTATCTGCAGAGCCGCAAAGGTAGTGGCGCCTACGCCGATTCCCCACCTCTAGACCGGGAGGATCTGCAGAGCCGCAGACAACTCTGCCGAAAGCATTCTCCTTTTTGTTGATTCCGATTTGTTATTTGGCTCATTTTTGATTCTGTAATAAATACGCCCTAGTGTTTGGCTAACTCTGAACTACCTGTCTGTGCCGTGCTGTTGAGGTCGGTTTCAAACCCTAACAGGAATCGAACCACGAACCTTCCGATTACCAGACGACCGATCACCGCTCTACCACCTGAACCACTGTTGCCCCCATTATTAGACTGTTATTAGACATATCACCTATCACTTTCTCCTCAACTTTAAGTGTCATCACATGAGGAAAGAAATAAAAACCCAAATGTGATAGGTCCCTGTCCATCCTCTCTGTGGCTCTACACTGATCGTACTGTAACGCCTCCTGCGAGATCTGAGCCAGTGAAAAATAACCAGCCGTGGTGAGGCTTGACAGAGAGCCCCCTGGACGCTTGATCTATAATTTAGCTCCAGCACAGCACAGCAGCAGCACAAGCCACTTGCATTCATTATTCACGCCGACTACTACTATAATCTCACATTACCTGCGACCAGAAAAGCATGCGCGTCGATGAGCAGCCGTGCTCTCAGTGAAGAATAGCATCGTAGTACACAGGTGTCTTTAAATAAAATGCATTGACTCACGGTCGGTTTGAGAATCTGGCTTGATTGCCTTGAGGTGAGTGAAAGGATTCTCATGGTACATCAGAGGCCCAGTCATCACGCCTGGTCTGTGGGTCTGGGGAGGGTGTAGCCTGCCACATGCCTCCGCCGATACATGTGGAGTCGCCAGTCGCTTATTTTCACCTCACTGGGAGAGCGTGACGTGCGCGGAGGTTCACGCTATCTCCCCCAGATCCCCTTCCTGCTGAACAGGCGCCCCGACCGACCAGTAGGAGTCGCTGTTGCAAACGATCAGGACTCATACCCTTCACCCACAAACACTGAGCGTGTGATTTTTTTCCCGTAGCCTCTGTTTGCGAAGACGCTCTCTGATTGGCTAGCCCGCGTACAGCGAAGACCCTCTCTGATTGGTTTAGCTCCGAAGGGCTCTGGCATAGAAATGTCCGCCTTGTACTATATATATTCTCTGCTTCGAAGTGGTTATGCTTTGGCCCTCTTTCGAAGTGGGTTATGCTTAGAGTTATGGTAACCCAAACCATAACTCTAAGCATAACCCACTTCGAAAGAGGGCCAAAGCATAACCACTTCAAAGCAGATAATATATATGTACAAGGCGGAAAAGACCCTTCGGAGCTAAACCAATCAGAGAGGGTATTTTCTTCTTCGCTGTACGCGGGCTAGCCAATCAGAGAGCGTCTTCGCAAACAGAGGCTACGGGGAAAAAAGCATGCACACTGAACACTGCCAACTGTGTTCGTAGGGACGACTGACCAAGCCGCCTGCCAGTAATTTAACCCCGGTCTCCGCGGTGGTAGGCGAGTGCTTAGACCTCTACACTACCAGAGTTTTGGTAGATGGCTGCCATCGCTCAAAGCACAGACAAAATACATTTGAAAATGTTAAAGAAATCTCTTTCCGTAAATTATAGCATAGTTATTAAAGATAATCCATAGACCAAAGATCACAGATCAAAGCACAACCCGCATTAAAATAATAATATCTAATACTAACTTCTGTAGAAAATAGTTCTTATCAAAACATAAACTTATTAACTATTACAAATCTAAAATGATGCATTAGATGTAATGAAAGCTAAAACAAGAGCTAATCTCAGGCCTTTCATATTTTATCCCTAACACAGTAAGCCTCTCTTTAAAAAGTGAAGCCAGTAATTTGGCCATGACCCCAAATATGTACTCTCGTCCAATCAACAGACGGCGTCTCTCTAATACAAAGAGAAAGGTCGACCCCCTTCCTGTGCCCCTCCACACGCCCCCTTCTCTCCCATCTGTCAGTGGCATGTCCGACGGGCAAAAGCACACACACAGACACACTCTCTGTCTCTGTCTCTCTCTCTCTCTCTCTCTCTCTCTCTCTCTCTCTCTCTCTCTCTCTCTCTCTCTCTCTCTCTCTCTCTCTCTCTCTCTCTCTCTCTCTCTCTCTCCTTCCCTCCCTTCATCCCCCAAAAGATTCTCACAAAGGTTGAGGTTACTGTTATATAATGCTCAATGATAAATTACATCCCTGGAGAAAAAAACAACAACAACAACCACAACAACAACAACAACAACAACAACAACAACAACAACAACAACAACAACAACAACAACAACAAAAAAAGAAACACATGACTCTGGTGTCATGAAAAACCCAAAATCCAAGAGATAAAAGAATCAGTATACGAGACGCAGCACAAATTTGTCCATTTACTGTACTGTAAAGAGCGAGCATGCCATTAGGGTCAACTCACTAAGAGTGGAGAGATGGGGGATGGAGGGAGAGAGATAGAAAGAAAGAGACAGAGAGAGAGTGACAGGGATAGATAGATAGATAGATAGATAGATAGATAGATAGATAGATAGATAGATAGATAGATAGATAGATAGATAGATAGATAGATAGATAGATAGATAGATAGATAGATAGATAGATAGATAGATAGATAGATAGATAGATAGATAGATAGATAGATAGATAGATAGATAGATAGATAGATAGATAGATAGATAGATAGATAGATAGATAGATAGATAGATAGATAGATAGATAGATAGATAGATAGATAGATAGATAGATAGATAGATAGATAGATAGATAGTGTGGTATAATATGTCCTCATGTAAATATGTTCCCCTTACCTGTGCCCCCCCCCCTCTCTGTGGAATCACCCCCCTCCCCTGTGTCCCCAAACCTGTACCCCCTCCCCCCCATCTGACCTATCAAATGGGACCACACACCCCCCTTGTTGAACTATAAAGGGCTCCTCCCGACCACAATCAAGGGGTCTTTACCTGGGTCATTTCAGCTGATCACCTGGGGCGAGAGCCTCAGCCATTCTCTCTATGTAATTACTATCTGTTTGGTTAATAAACCTTTGTTATTATCCAAGCCTCGGTTGACTGAGACATTCTTCATCAGGATATCTACAAATATCCCACAATAGATAGATAGATAGATAGATAGATAGATAGATAGATAGATAGATAGATAGATAGATAGATAGATAGATAGATAGATAGATAGATAGATAGATAGATAGATAGATAGATAGATAGATAGATAGATAGATAGATAGATAGATAGATAGATAGATAGATAGATAGATAGATAGATATAGATAGATAGATAGATAGATAGATAGATAGATAGATAGATAGATAGATAGATAGATAGATAGATAGATAGATAGATAGATAGATAGATAGATAGATAGATAGATAGATAGATAGATAGATAGATAGATAGATAGATAGATAGATAGATAGATAGATAGATAGATAGATAGATAGATAGATAGATAGATAGATAGATAGATAGAGAGAGAGAGAGAGAGAGATAGATAGATAGATAGATAGATAGATAGATAGATAGATAGATAGATAGATAGATAGATAGATAGATAGATAGATAGATAGATAGATAGATAGATAGATAGATAGATAGATAGATAGATAGATAGATAGATAGATAGATAGATAGATAGATAGATAGATAGATAGATAGATAGATAGATAGATAGATAGATAGATAGATAGATAGATAGATAGATAGATAGATAGATAGATAGATAGATAGATAGATAGATAGATAGATAGATAGATAGATAGATAGATAGATAGATAGATAGATAGATAGATAGATAGATAGATAGATAGATAGATAGATAGATAGATAGATAGATAGATAGATAAGGCCATATAATTGAAAACATAGCTATTCCTACTTTCTCTCACTCTCTTTCTCTCTCTCTCAATTTACAATTTACAATTTACAATTTAGTCATTTAGCTGACGCTTTTATCCAAGACGACTTACAAATTGTGAACAACAAGTCAGTAGGAAAGAGGTACAACTCTGGCAGCTAAGGGTCAGTGGCATTGTTCGTCAAATAGTACTGTATCAAGCTTGAGTGTTACACTCTGAGTGCATAGTAGGGGAGAATGGGGTAGGTTGTCACATTCATTATATTTCACCACCAGAGGATCCTGTCTCCCATACTTTGGTATTTGAATGTCCAGAATTGGGGTCAGAGTTCACCTACATTGTCATATTTGGAGTGAAACAGCTGAATTTGAGGTGAGAGGACTTTTTGTGTTTTTCATGTCAATTTGTAAATATTCCGCTCCTCAGTATTTTTCTTCTAGGCTTTACACAATTGGTTTATAATGAAACAATTATTACCCTTAAAAAGTGTGAAGGGATAGCTATAGTTTAGATTGTTGTTAGCTAGCTAACTATAGTTGTTAGATGGCTGTTAGCCTTGATGCTATCAAGACATTCCAGTTGGGGTTGGTCGTCCCATTTTATTTGGGGTTGGTTGTCACATGTTGTGTAGGCTATTATTGTTAGGCCGATTTATTGTGTTCTTATTTTGTTATATAGGATGGCCTAAAGATGTGTTTCCTGTTTATGTTCATGTTAAGATGCATTAGGTTATGTATTTGTCAACTTGTCAATGCAATTAAACTTTCAAATTTAGTTCTGCCTTCTTGTCTTCTTTTTAAGATGTTCCCATTAAAACACATGGTGAGTGTGTGACAACCATCCCCATGATGGGGTTGGTTGTCACAATGTGTCAGAGTGTCTTTGATAGGTGATTAACTCTTTGTTACAATACGTTGAAAAATAAGAGGGATACACATTTCAAGCCAACATCTTAAGCTTCAATTTAATGTAGGAATGACTATTGAAAGATGTTTTGATGATGAGCAATTCACAATTTGAGTAAAAAGTGTGACAACTATCCCCGTTCTCCCCTAGTATAGACAGATTAACAACATAGGTAGTAGTATAAGAACAGTAGCATAGTAGTAGGGTACATACTAGTAAAAAGACAGTAAGTAAGAGGGTTCTTTTTTATTATTATAATTTTCTTTCAATATTTTAGATATTATCGCTCTCGCTGTTCTCTTCAAAGTCAGATGAGAAAAGAGACATTTTCAACTATTATAGAGTACAGATATTGGAAATTAAATTAGCAGGGAAACTGAACAGGGGCGTCGTTTTGGTATGGCAAGGTATGGTACTGCAACTCGCCATACCTTGTGACAAAATCATCAAATTTGCATGTAATTTATTGTGACGCGCGCTGCCGCGCTGTAGTTGAACGCCAGACAGAGGCGGCTGCTCTTTGTCTCAGAATAAACAACCAAGCCGCCAAGTACCCACCTGGCTACCTGTCTTTGCATGAGTTGTATGGAAACAAGTAACTCACCAACATTGACTATTGCACAACTGATAAAATAAAATAAAAAAATTAAAAAAATTCACCCCCCCCCTCCCCCCACCCGCCGCAACCTTCCAATTATACGTAGCACCGGCCGCAACAGCCACCCTCCCTCCTTGCCATACCTTGGCTTTTACTGAAACGACGCCACTGAAACTGAAAAGAAAATTGAAAAGAGAGAGGGAGAGAGACAGGAGAGTGTGAAAGAAAGTTATCTAACCTCTATGAACAGTTCCAATCTGGTTTTCGCCCCCGTCACAGCACAGAAACAGCCCTCCTCAAAATCACTAATGACCTCCTGATGGCAGCTGACTCCGGACTATTATCCATCCTCATCCTCCTCGATCTAAGCGCCGCATTTTACACCATATCTCACTCCACCCTCCTTAACCGACTAGCCGCCATTGGAATCTCCCACACATCCCTAGACTGGTTCCATTCATATCTCTCTGGTCGTACTCAGTTAATTCAGTTAAAATCATTCACATCCCATCCATCCCCCCTCTCCTCCGGTGTTCCCCAGGGCTCTGTCCTTGGCCCTATCCTCTTCATCATCTACCTCCTCCCACTTGGTCGGATTCTCCGTAAATACAACATCAATTTCCACTGTTACGCGGACGACACCCAGCTCTATGTTTCCTCCAAACCCACTTCCACCCTCCCTCCCTCTTCCCTCTGTGCCTGTTTACAGGAAATCAAATCCTGGTTCACTTCAAATTTCCTCAAACTAAACAGTGATAAAACAGAGGTAGTTCTCATTGGCTCCAAGTCCACACTCACCAAGCACCCCAGTTTCACCCTCACCATAGACAACTCCTTGGTTTCCCCTTCCCCCCAGGTCAAGAGTCTGGGTGTCGTCCTCGACAGCACCCTATCATTCCATTCCCACATCAATAACACCATCCGGTCCGCCTACTTCCACCTTCGCAACATCAACCGCCTCCGCCCTTCACTCACTCCCAACAGCGCCGCAATCCTGGTCCACTCCCTCGTCACTTCCCGCTTGGATTATTGCAACTCCCTTCTCTTTGGTCTCCCCCACAAACTCCTCCATAAGCTCCAACTGGTCCAGAACGCTGCTGCCCGTATAATAACCAGAACCCCTGTCATCAGTCACATCACCCCCGTCCTACGCCAACTACACTGGCTTCCCATTAAACACCGCATAGACTACAAGATCCTCCTCCATACATTCAAGGCCATCCACAACCTCGCCCCTCTATACCTGTCCGACCTCCTCCACATCAACATTCCCACCCGGTCGCTCAGGTCTGCCTCCTCCATCAACCTGACCGTCCCCCCAGCCCGTCTGTCCACCATGGGGTCAAGAGCCTTCAGCTGCTCTGCCCCCCGCCTCTGGAACTCCCTCCCCTCCGACATCAGGAACATTGACTCCATCATCCCATTTAAAACCCACCTCAAAACCCACCTGTTTAGGCAGGCGTATGTCTGATTTTATTTTTTGTCTGATTTAATTTTTTCATGGATTGTGATTGTAAATTAACTGTTTTTAAATTGTTGTACGGCGACCTTGGGTGCCTTGAAAGGCGCCTTATAAATAAAATGCATTATTATTATTATTATTATTATTATTATTATTATTATTATTATTATTATTATTATTATTATTATTATT
>NC_140180.1:30894527-30936876 GCF_963971535.1 Notolepis coatsorum | reverse complement strand
ATTTTGACATGATATTGTAAAGTAGTATTAATTCATGCACATTAACAAGAATTAAGCCATCTGTAAGATAATAATCTCAATATAATATGTTCATTATATTATGGCACGACATCATGCATGTCAAACCGATCAAACAGAGGGACACGCGACACCTTGCAGTGTGGCCAACTGGCTCAGGAAATGCTAACAGGTGTGCGATTCTCAATGTTTCCATTCAGTGCTAGTTAAGCAGACCCAACAGGACACTGTCCCAGACAAAATTAATATTGTTTTCATTCTTGATTAATAATGCTACATAGCTTATTGTGATCACCAGGAAGGTTCAAAAACTTCAAATCAAAGCCATCACATATGCTCGGATATATTTAGTGCGTTAGCTGAAATAAGCCTTTTCTGCCATAGGGCGTTGGTTTGCTCCCTGTTGCTGATGGCCCCTTTGGTACATAGCATCAATTTGGCTACCAGCTGAAGTGAGCAGTGACCACCTGGTGCATCTGACTCATAATCTGAGATTTGCAGCCTCAGAGGAGGAAGACAGACGGGCATTAGCATACTGAGTGCACTCATTGACACAGACACGTCGTCAGCAATACACATTTTCATTGGACCAGTTTTTCTGTGGTTTGTAAACACAAATCCACGATCAATTGGGGAAAAAATGCATCAAAAAGAAAATGCATCAAACCATCTTGAGAACTATTCTGAATAGTTATAGCATTTAGAAGAGATGATGCATTAATATTGGTCAATTGACAATGAAAGACCATAGGCTACAAGTTAGTACAACATACAATATTTACAAGCTTTTAAAACTGTCATGGCCATGCAGGAATATTCCATACAGCTTGCACAGGTGTGCTCTGCTTATTTGAAGATCATGGTTATTGTGCACATCCCTGGCAGCTACTGTACCTCCTGCCTCCAGCTCCTGTACCTCCATGAATCCAGCTACTGTACCTCCTGCCTCCAGCTACTGTATCTCCTGCCTCCAGCTACTGTATCTCCTGCCTCCAGCTACTGTACCTCCCTGCCTCCAGCTACCTCCCTGCATCCATCTACCTCCCTGCATTCAGCTACCTCCCTGCCTCCAGCTACTGTATCTCCTGCCTCCAGCTACTGTACCTCCATGAATCCAGCTACCTCCCTGCCTCCCTGCATCCATCTACCTCCCTGCCTCCAGCTACTGTACCTCCTGCCTCCAGCTACTGTATCTCCTGCCTCCAGCTACTGTACCTCCCTGCCTCCAGCTACCTCCCTGCATCCATCTACCTCCCTGCATTCAGCTACCTCCCTGCCTCCAGCTACTGTATCTCCTGCCTCCAGCTACTGTACCTCCATGAATCCAGCTACCTCCCTGCCTCCCTGCATCCATCTACCTCCCTGCCTCCAGCTACTGTACCGCCTGCCTCCATCTACTGTACCGCCTGCCTCCATCTACTGTACCTCCTGCCTCCATCTACTGTACCGCCTGCCTCTAGCTACTGTACATGACCCAGAAAGAAAGGGTGTTCTCGTTGTAGAAGTGCTACAAGGAGGATGCTGCTGGAGGGATGTCCCAGAGAAAGTGTACTGTAAGCAACTTGTCCTTTTACTCATGATCGATTCTGAGGTTGGCATCACTGGTTAAACAGACCTCACAGAACCATTCCTAACAATACATAAATAAAACAGCCCATGCCGATGGCATTATCATTTTAACTGACTTTAACTGGCCCTCCTCCATAAGAGTGAGGTGACCAATGAGCCATGCCTCCATTGCCGCAGGCTGTGCAATATTAACCATCACATCTCCTGTGATCTAACAGCCGTTAAAGCAGAAGGGTGTGTCTTTATACCTACAGATAAGTAGCTCATCCACTGAGCAGAGGATGTGTCTTTATACCTACAGACTCATGATTTTATCCAAATTATTTTATTCTACTTTTTTATCTGGTTTCACTGTTTTTTTTTTTTTTTTTAATTTTTTTAGCTAGCTTTTTTGTTGTCATTTATTTCTGATTTTGTTTTGTTGTGTTTTTTACATAAGCTGTAGTGTAAAGCACCCTGTGCATTCGTGCTGTGAAGGGTGCTATATAAATAAAGGTCATTCATTCATTCAGACCAGTAGCCCATCCACTGAGCAGAGGATGTGTCTTTATACCTACAGACCAGTAGCTCATCCACTGAGCAGAGGGGTGTGTCTTTATACCTACAGACCAGTAGCTCATCCACTGAGCAGAGGGGTGTGTCTTTATACCTACAGACCAGTAGCTCATCCACTGAGCAGAGGGGTGTGTCTTTATACCTACAGATCAGTAGCTCATCCACTGAGCAGAGGGGTGTGTCTTTATACCTACAGACCAGTAGCTCATCCACTGAGCAGAGGGGTGTGTCTTTATACCTACAGATCAGTATCTCATCCACTGAGCAGAGGGGTGTGTCTTTATACCTACAGACCAGTAGCTCATCCACTGAGCAGAGGGGTGTGTCTTTATACCTATACAGACCAGTAGCTCATCCACTGAGCAGAGGATGTGTCTTTATACCTACAGACCAGTAGCTCATCCACTGAGCAGAGGGGTGCACACTGCACAGGGCACCTCATAAGAGCATATAACATAAACAGTTTAGACAATTATTGGCCACAAATGTCTCACTGTTCTAATGTGTCAATTAGAGCAGCCCTAGCTTTTTCAATTCAGCCAACAATTTGAAAACAAAACAAGACCAACAAAAAGGTTTTAATTGTATTGTGTAGCTTTCCGGTAAAAACAAAAACAAAGTGTCTACTTATGTGTCTACATTTGGAGCAACAGGTTCACTTGTGACCAATATTATTGTTGCTCATCATTTCATCATTAATGCAGGCTTGATTAGCATAATGTCCTTATCATGGGCAACGATCACAAAACAATGTGCGCCACAAGGTTTTTGGTTGTTTCAAAGAACCGTTATTGTAAGCATTTCAAAATCCATTTTCCCTCCCCAAACCTTTCAGTTCCTTAAATCATCAATCTTATTAAAGAGCAACGTATACAAGCATCATCATCTGTGGCAGACCTTGTGTATCACATTAGCATGTTGCTCAATGGCATCATTGGAAAACTTGTGTACCTTCAAGAATCCATGTTTCTGAAGAAGTAGCCACACATCATCGGTGTGTCGACTCTGAGTGCCCTAATGAGGAGCATTCATCTAGATGAGCACTCAGCCAGCTGCTGGAGTTGCATGTTTTATGAATAACCCATTTGAGTCATATGAGTCATATAGGAGCCCAGAGTTTGCGGCGCAGGAGTGTTCAACTAAGTAATTATGGATAGTCTTCGCAAGCTGACTTGCCACCCAAATGAACAGACATGTCGCGCACAGGCATGCAGGGCAGGCACAGCTTGGATCGTAGCCTATTTCAGTTGAGTGAGCATTTGTGGTAGTGGCCACCATTATGACAGATTCGCTTCCAGAAAAGGGTTTTGCAGTACATACCTAGTACATCCTTAGTAGTTAAATCAAAACCTATAGGTACAGTTAGTATATCATCAAGTGACTTGTCATGCTTATTGATAAACTATGAGGTACTTCCTTATCAATAGCTTTAACATCACAAAACCTAATGTTACAATCCCTTTGTAACCATAGGTAAGGCCAAGGTTCCCCCCCCCCCCCCCCCCCCCTCTCTCTCTCTCTCTCTCTCTCTCTCTCTCTCTCTCTCTCTCTCTCTCTCTCTCTCTCTCTCTCTCTCTCTCTCTCTCTCTCTCTCTCTCTCTCTCTCTCTCTCTCTGCCCACGCTACCAAAACGTCATGGTATAGAGAATGGGTGTGGATAGAAGGAAGAATGACTATGAGGATAATTACTAGACGTGGTCAGTGCCATAGAAACAGCTCCCAGTCATGACTGCCTGTGTGAGAACTAAGCACTTAGGTAGTTGTCAGGGAGGAGAGAGGTGAATAAGGGATGAGGCCGGGGGTTATTGGCAGGAGAGAATCCCTGTCACGTGAACTAAACTTGGGAGGGAGGGAGACAGCATCCTCATTCTCATCCGTACACTGACAGCATCCTCATTCTTCTCTCCTCATCCGTACACTTGACAGCATCCTCATTCTTCTCTCCTCATCCGTACACTGACATCATCCTCATTCTGCTCTCATCATCCGTACACTGACAGCATCCTCATTCTTCTCTCCTCATCCGTACACTTGACAGTATCCTCATTCTGCTCTCATCATCCGTACACTGACAGAATCCTCATTCTACTCTCCTCATCTGTACACTGACAGCATCCTCATTCTTCTCTCCTCATCTGTACACTGACAGCATCCTCATTATTCTCTCCTCATCCGTACACTGACAGCATCCTCATTCTTCTCTCCTCATCTGTACACTGACAGCATCCTCATTATTCTCTCCTCATCCATACACTTGACAGCATCCTCATTATTCTCTCCTCATCCGTACACTTGACAGCATCCTCATTCTTCTCTCATCTATTGTTTCGACACACAGGAACACCTTTAATTCAGATTGTCACAAGCCTAGTGGTAAACATAAATAGTCAAACCTCTCTTCCCGCCCTCCATGCATACTGCTCATATAAGGCAGGGGGATGAATTATACATAGCAATTCCACATGCACAAACAAAGCAACCCCCCTCCACCCCCCGCATATGAAGAAAGGAACCCCTAGCCCTGCGTCAAACCCACATTGACTGCCACAGACAATGCAAAAATGCATTGAGGCAGATCCAATCTCTACGAGGTTCTGTTGGGTACATGAGCGGGAGATGGAGATGCAATATGGGCGCAGATCGAGGCTCGGTTTGGTTTCTCTCTCTCTCTCTCTCTCTCTCTCTCTCAGCCATCATGACAGGCATGCAAGCTTTACCAAGGGAACAAAGACAGCCCCGTGGCTGAGGCCGTACACACCCCTCTGACTATACCCAAGCAGCGTGCACAGACACTCTCCAGTGGATTGCAGACACTCAATGGACAAATGAATTAACCAAAAACAGCTGCTGTCTTTCTCTATTCAGAGGTGTTTGTGGGATGGGTGGGGGCTAAACATTAAGTGCAACGGTCTCTGCGAGGCCTGTACTGACACATGGACAAAGCAATCATCAAGTCAGATTCTATGGTACTTAACGGGAGCCCAATGCGGTGTTGTATTTTAAAAAGCTTCCTTACCTTTCTGGCTTTGTCCCTCATCCAGGTCCTCTTCCATTGTGTATATTCTAGATTTAGGGAAACTAGAGATGGGATGGGGGGATCCTTGGGGTTACCAGTGCAAAACCTTATTTTTCTTTGGGCTACTGGCTGATGGATAGTCCACAGATTAGTATTTTTTTCTATCTTTCTATCTTTCTTTTTTTCTTTCTTCCTTCCTTCTTTCTCCACTCTACTCAGCGTTGAGAGTGCTTGTCAGCTGTGGTTTCCGTCAAGTGGCCGCAGTGCTGTGTGTGGATCACAGGCTCTTCCCAGCGCTGTCCATTGTGAGCCACTGTGGCGAGTGCTGAAAGCTCTGGTCTCCCTGGCGGAGAGGCTGTGGAGGGAGGAGGGGGAGGTCTCAGTGGTGGGCAGGAAGAAGCGTGTGTGAGTGTGTGTGTGCGTGCGTGTGTGAGTGTGTGTGTCTGTCTGTGTGAGGGGAGGGGGCTGTAGACAAGGCAGGTGCCTAAAAAGATGGGAAAGAAAGCATTGAAAGCAGCGCTGGAACACAGAGCGAGTGATGAATACAGAGACCCTCTCATTGTGCCTTGTTGGAAGAGGGGTGTTCTGATGTATCAAGTGGTCTGCCGTGCCCAGCCCACCCTGATGATTACCCCCGTTTATCAGAGAGAATGGTTAGGCCTGACAGGCAGCCCCCTTGGCAATGGTTCTACTGCATTAACTGAACCCCTCCTTAACTAGGGGAGGGGGGGGGGGGGGTATGAATTCAAAATGGGATTCCTCCTAATCTTATTAGTTATACTGATTCAATTATGCTAGCACAAAGGAGGTGCCATTTGATTGTTATCACATACATTATCTGGTGTAAGATTGCATGATACATAAATGTATGCAGTACTAAATAACAGTATGTATGTCATGTATGTCGTAAATGTCATGATGATATATATCTGTATGTTGTGTATGTCATAAATGTCATTATGAATTGAAAATGGGGAACCCTGATGTAAACAAGACGAAAGTATTTATCTGGTCTGCATCCCCTTAACAATTGTGTGTATTGAGCTGTACTGTATTGTACCCATTCTGCACGCATTTGCTTGCACTATACAGGAGCACTAAGGTGTGTATGTTAAACCATGTCTTGCTCAAGGCAAACATGTGTCAGATGATCACAAATCTGATGAAGTAAGGTTAATGCATCACATGTGATTCTTCAATGGCAGTCCAGCTCTCAGAGTATGACAGCCATATTTACATCTGTCGGGTGAATGTGAGACAACCCAGGGTCCCAGGCCTCTGACTTTCTAAACTAATCATAACTTGTTCAGGGGTGACATATAATTGTTAAGCTAAGCATATTGTTTGATTCTTGAGATTTGAAGTTGTTAATTACTCTCTTTTTATTTTCTATTGTTTTATTTTTAAATTTTTTATTATTGTTTATTTCAATGTGTCAACTATGTGTGTGTGTGTGTGTGTGTGTGTGTGTGTGTGTGTGTGTATGTGTGTGTGTGTGTGTGTGTGTGTGTGTGTGTGTGTGTGTGTGTGTGTGTGTGTGTGTGTGTGTGTGTGTGTGTGTGTGTGTGTGTGTGTGTGTGTGTGTGTGTGTGTGTGTGTGTGTGTGTATTTCTTAACATCACTTTATTTGAAAGTGTCCATTATTCTCTCTTTCTTTGTGTTTGACTCTTGGATTTTTAAAGTGTTTGTTACTTGTTCTTTTATTTTATTTTATAAAATCTTATTAAATATACTGTATGACTGTTTTTTGTTTTGTTCTATGTGGACCCCAGGAAGAATAGCTGGTGACAGGCAATGGGGATCCGAATAAACAATAAAGCTACCATAGCATTCAGGCCTGAACTGCAACCTACTGTGTATACTGTATGTAACGGATGGTACCGCGAAGCACAGTCACGCAGGACTTCAGATGTTGTGAAGTGACTGGGGTGAGTAGCGGTGCTGTGGGTTAAACTCACTCTCATCCTCAAAAGACACATAGACACGTTACAAAGCAGTGAATTCACCTCTTGGTATAGCGGTCTGTGCTGTTGCCCGAGGCGTGGGAGACCTGGGTTTGAAACCCCCACGGGGCATCGAAGTTTAAGGTGACGATGTCACAACCATTACATATATATCCGTTTAGCTTGAACGTCATCTTAACTAAGCCTGGTGAATGTGAATCTAAGCTACGCTGATGGATGAGCATGATGGAGCCACTGGTGTTGTCCTGTCAACGTCTCTTTCTTGATATTATTTGTATTCAATGTTTTAACAGATACAAACAAAGCAGACAGGACAGACAAAATCAAGACATCACGACGACAAAAATAAAAATATATATATACCCTCCCTCCTCCTCCTCCAATTTTTTAATTAAATCTTTTTTAAACAAGACAACCAGTCACTCCTTCATGTCTCTTACCAGTGTTAGACATACTGTAGACATATCAAATCAGAGATTGAGAGTAGGGATGCTCGATATTGGCTTTTTTACCCATACCGATATACCGATATTGTCCAACTCTTAATTTCCGATACCGATATCAACCGATATCAACCGATATATGCAGGGTTCCCCCCCCCCCAAAAAAACTTAATAATTTCAGGTAATTAACATTACATTACTTATTACATGGCATTTTCACATTTGCCGAAATGCTTGATTGTGATTGGTCAATAGCGCTCGTCAGAGGTCCGTTATTACTCGATAACGGACCTCTGCCGAGCAATAATGACCGCTGTGCGCAGCTGTAGCAATCAAGCCCACTGACATCAGTGCAATCAGTCCACACACCTGCCGGCGATAATAATAACTTTATTTGGGCTGACAGCGGACGGAGCCACAGAACAACTGCGCCTGCATTTGATCTCGTCTTGTCGATGGTGTAAAATGAATTAGGTATATTGTTAGTAAGTTAGCCATGTAATAAGCGGGATAATGTATAGCTATACTCGGTCATTGTCGCAAAATAATTGACCTTCACTACGCGAGGCGCCTCTGTGTTCTAAACTCTGTGTCGGTCAATTATTTTGCGACAATGACCGAGTATAGCTATACATTATCCCTTACATATCTCTTGTTATGTAATTAACACAACATTATGCATACTTTGACAATAAATAAAATAACAATTTGTTCTTACTTGCTTGCCTGTGTAAATAAAGGTTAAATAAATGTAAAAAAATTTAATAAAATAAAATTTGAAAACTGATACTGATATTTTCCGATATCACATTTTTATGCCAATATCGGCCGATAATATCGGTAGGCTGATAATATCGGACATCCCTAATTGAGAGTATATATCTATAATAGACAGTCTTTTTACATGGCTTTGTGTAAGGCACAGCTTCACAGTTGCCATTCAGTCCACATAGTCCAGTTATAGTCTTTGTACAAAATACCATCAGGCCATCAAGAGTCCCTTCAGGGTCAACATCATGGACACGGTGAACTCATTCATGCTCTTGATCTTGAGCAGCCAGCTCAGTCTTGCTGTGTTGGTGGTGGTGACGTTTGGTTCGGTGCTTGAACTGTTAGGGTGAGGTGTCTTTTCTAGAACCCAGGAGCAGAACACAGGCACAGGAGAATAGAGCAGTTTAGAATATTTAATTGAGTATGGGAAGCAAGGTCCAAGGTGGTAAGAGGAGCTCAGAGACAAGGATCAAGGAGTGGAGGAGCGACAGACTGGTGGGTGTGTGTGAGGTCCATGAGGGTTCAGGCTGGTGAGGGTCCGTGGTTCAGGTGTAGTCCGGAGAGGTGAGGTCCTGGACATCAGAGAACAAGAGTTAGTATAGAGAGCAAAAGTCACTGGGCACAAGAAGACATGATTCCATGAATGCTGAGGTCTGAATAGAGTCCTATACCACGGGAGGTGAAAAAAACACTCGGACAAGGAGTGACAGGAGTGCAGGCCTCTTATCCCCGCTCCTTGATGATGTGAGGGTTCTCAGGTGTGTAGGCCGTGCCCAGGTAGCCAGGGCGGGAACAGGAAGAGGACCATGTATGGGCCTGGGAACCTGCTGACACACAGAGGAGAGAAAAGCCCTGGCTGTGGCTGTAACATGAACATCATAACTCAGAAACAGTAAAGCAAACAAAAGAGGTAGAATAAGGACCAAAGAGACACATGCTGTGCAGGGGCGGGGCTAGGGGGTGGCTACTTGGGCTCAAGCCCCGAATGTTTTCTGAAAAGCCCCGAATCTATTTAAAAAAAAAAAAATTATTTTTTTTTATTTTTTTATTTTTTTTGACAATTCATCATTGTTACATGAAAATATGTTTGCACCAGATTTAGCAGAAGCTAATTTCCATCTGTGGTCTATCCAGCTGCTAACTGTATTTGAGTGAGTTAAGTCTTGGTGTCATGGTAGACTCAGACCTAAGCTTTAAATCACAATCAACAAGTTGACAAAAACGTAATTCTTCCACCTTAGAAACATAGCTAAAGTACGGCCATTTATAAATCAAAAGGACGCTGAGAACCAGATCCATGCCTTTATCTCAAGCCAACTCGACTACTGTAACGCACTCCTTACCGGCCTCCCGAAAAAATACGATGATAACTATTTTATTGCAATGCACTATTGCATTATTTTATTCTATTTTACTAACTATTTTATTGCACTGCACTATTTTACTTTGTATCAGTGAATCATAGACGCCTGGCCATAAGAGCATTCGATATATCCCCCCCCAATATATAAATCTAACCATATCTACGTTATGGTTAACTGAGTTCTATAGTGAAAAGAGCAGCTTTATTGGTCAAGATTGAAGGCTCTATATTGCAGGAAATTGCACGTACAGGTTAATTAAATTCAAAAAAGATCTGCCCTTGCCTGAAAATAAATAAATAAAAAAATTAGAAAAAAAATAAAAATAGAAAAAAATAAACGCGGGCACCAATCTGGGCTAAGCCCCGGATCTCCTATAATCCTAAATCCGCCCCTGATGCTGTGTCTTGCCAGTTGCCAACTGTTCAGGCAACCTCCTCTGATTCATCCAGTAAGCCCCTCCTCCAAATCTGTCATGTGACACTCCTATCACTTCCTGTCCAAAATACCACTAGGGGTCTTCAAAAGACTGCTAATCAGAATCTATCATCAGAGGTTATTTCCATAAGCACATATAAACAGGCTCATTGTAATATATTATGCATACTATGCACAATATAATGACTTCTAAATCGGGCCCATTTTAATATCCTATTTTATAAAGACTCTCAAATAGGGTCGGTTGTGACAATCCTACAGTATCATCCCACTGAGCAATGTTTCGTCTATTAGACGACTAAAAGACATCTACAGTATATGATACACTGCTTTAGTAGACGTCTAGATAATACCTAGGCGTTGTTTCAATGTCATTTCAATGGCTATAAATTTAAATAGTTTATTAAAAGTGTATTCATTTATTAACCTTTATTTAGCCAGATAAAACAATAAGAACAGGTTTCTTATTTTCAATGTCGATCTGGACTTTAACACTACATTATATTTATCTATTTATTAAAGAGATTTGCACTACATTCATACCTCATTTGCATTTGCACCTTGCCTTAAAAACGTACCTCATTTTCTGCATTTTGTACCTCATTGTCTGCATTTTGACTTCATTGTACTTAGGTTGTACTTAGGCTGTACTTTAGTTTGTATATTGTATTGTATATTGTATATTGTATAGTGTTATTCCTCTTTTACTTACTTTTTTACTGTATGAAGCACATTCTCAGGGGCTCATACATAACCAAGCATTTCACTGAAACGTACATGTACCTTATATGTGACAAATAACAACAAACTTGAACTTGAAATATATGTCTAAATTATGTTTAATCAATGGCTAAGCTATAATATAGACGTCTAGTAAACTTTCACTTTTAAACCAAATGTACCCAGATTTTAGCCTAGATATCTATGATGATGATGATGATTGGCATATAAACAGCATATATTAAACATTTCAACCACAGCACAAATATGATTAAAGATAAAATAAATATCTATTTGACAGCAGCAAGACTATTTTCAGAACACACAAATACATAAATACACTGAAATAAACGTGGGTGCATTTAGAATGTTTATGTTGTCAATAGCATCATTATGAACACCATGTTAGCTCGTTAATATTCACTGCATTTTCTCCTATAATGACCTCTGTGCCAGTGAAAAATGCACACACAACAAAGCAACCGCCGTGTTCATGCTAAATATGGAATAACGTTTTGGATAGAAGTGGGCTATGTATCTAGCCTTGACATAGCCGGACATCGAGAAATTCATAATTGTATCACAATATATGGACTTCAGTTGTGCATCTTACACATTTATTTGTGTGATATTATAAATATGTAATAATGCATTTATTGTCCATCATTCATCAGTCTTGATATACATAGGTACACAGATGTACTATTAATGTGGCTACGGATATTATGTAACACAATATTACATCAAAGAAATTGTGGAAGTGAGGTAGAAAGTAAGGGAGATAGGCTAATACCAGGCTATTTCAGTGAACCAGGTTGATAGAAGCACTTGTTTTTCATATGTGTATATAATGTAAATATCTGACACTCAGGCTTTATAATTAACACAGACAGGGCCTTTAAGCTGGGGAGAAGACAGAGAGCATAGTGTTAGACTCTCCAGAAACAAACCAGAGCAGGGTGTGTGAGTGGTAGCAGCCAAGGTCATCATCCACAGCAGCACTGTGGCAGTCTGGTCATCACTTATAAGTGATGGGGGCAGGGTAGAGAGAGAGAGAGAGAGAGAGAGAGAGAGAGAGAGAGAGAGAGAGAGAGAGAGAGAGAGAGAGAGAGAGAGAGAGAGAGAGAGAGAGAGAGAGAGAGAGAGAGAGAGACGTTGCTATGGCTAACAGCCGTTGCTAGGGAAATACACTTTTATAGCTGGGGGTTCTTCCGGGTTGAGTCAGACTAGGACATGAAGCTGACACGTAGGGAGGTTGACAGAGAGACTGCACTAGCTGGTGGTGGAGGGGAGGCCCAGAGGTAGCTAGCTTCGGCTAACAGGGAAGGCTTTTGGCTAACCACTAGGCCTCAACCATCATCGAACTGATAGCAGGAGAGACCGGTAGAAATAATGAATGCAATGGACTTTTCAAAGACTTTCAGAACTATTTCCATCTTGAGGATATGTTTAAGGAATAAACATAATGTATCACGTTTCCAGTGTGTCGTTTTCTTCTGAGTCTGATGCATTACGGGGGAGATAGAGTGTATCAGCCAGTACGATGAGTAAGAGATAACAACACAACACAGACTTCACGGAACAACAGAGAGAGATTACTGGCTGAGAACCCAATTATCCAACAAGGTGTATAAAAATGAATGCTAGCTCATACAAATTGTTATTATTATTATTATTATTATTATTATTATTATTATTATTATTATTATTATTATTATTATTATTATTATTATTATTATTATTATTATTATTATTATTATTATTATTATTATTATTATTATTATTATTATTATTATTATTATTATTATTATTATTATTATTATTATTATTATTATTATTATATATATATATTTTTTTACTATATGTCTTAACTCATTGGGCGCCAGACCCGATGATAGTCGGGTTGTCTCGCCAGCGGTTGAGCGCCATACCTGAGTATAGTCGGGTTTTCCTTTTTTTTTTTTTTTTTTTTTTTTAATTCTATGCAATGTCACAGACCTCGGTGTTACCATAGGAAATCATTCTGTGATCGCTATAGTGCAATACCGGCCGCATCCTGCTAGGTGTCAGTATTGCCCCCCCTTTGAAACCTTATTTCACACTGTGTGTTACATCGTATATGGTCCGGGCGGAGAATTTAGATCAAGCCAAGTAAATTGCTTCATCCGACCACTTCGAAAAGCGTTCAGCACATTTGAAGCATATCTTGTGTAAGGCTGAGCCCGAACGTTAGAACGTTCGAACGTTCGTTCGTTATGCTGGCATTCGGATTTTAATGAATGGGTTCGAACGTTCGCAAAAAAAAATATCCGTTTTTGGGTGGAACGTTTGGTGCACACGCGACGTGACCGGGGAGGTGGGGACGCTAGAGCGGGTTACACACAACATAGCAGTGCTCAAGCACCATGCCCACCATGCCCAACCTAACTCTGAAGTACGATTTCAAACGAGTGGGAACTACTGGGATATGTCTTGGAAACAAAAGAACTGGAGATAAAACATTGTGGAGTAAACATTGCGCAACGCCTGGGTGAAGTGGCTGGCGCGTATGGCATACCCAACTAAAAGTGAGTGCGTTATATGATATTACCGGTATGTTTGACTGCTGTCTTTTCCCTTTATTTTCTTCTGAGTGCTTTGTTTACATGTTTACATGAACAGCCACCACTGTAAACAATTTTTTTTTCACCGATAGACTATGCAATGCCGCCCCCGTAAAATCTATAATAATAAAATTAATTAATAAAAAAAATGAATGTTCGAACGTCCGTTCGAAAAACCCTGACGAACGTTCGTACCCTAAAAACAGGGTTCGGGGACAGCCTTAATCTTGTGCCACTTCATGTCAGGGACCCGATCCACACCAATTGGAATATTCTTTTTGGGATACCTCCTAGTAAAGGTAAGGACTATATGACATCAATCCTACTTTGATCCAACAATGATTTCACATTGATCGCAACAATCATATGTAATGTACTCCAAAACTCCCTATCTCTTACAGCGGTGGCCCATTGGGTACAAGGATGGCTTACACGGCTGGCCGTGTATGAGTTAAAGGAACACTCCAACATTTTGGGAAATTAGCTTAACGTCTTCTCCAGAGAGAGACAAGAATATAGATACCAGTTTCCTCTCTGTGCGTTCAGTAGAAAGCTATCTGGCTGCACGTTAGCCTAGCTTAGCACAATGAATGGAAGCGGACATGACCAGTTAGCCTAGGCATTGTCCAACTAACACCTCTCCCGAAGGCTAACCGGTCATGTCCGCTTCCATTCAATATGCTGGAAAGAGGGAGTTGTCTGTATTTGATAATCTGTCATACATTGTTTTCTTTCCTATTTGAAGTCACTATTAAATGACTGACAGCACAGAATGGTTACTGTGGTCAAAAGGAGAATTTTAATCAACTTCTATACATGCACCACCCAGTGGTCTTCTGCCGCAGAGTATACACTTTGAACTGTCTCTACGCCTGTACTGTATGTCACAGCCTGCTAAACACCTCTGCCCAAGAGAGCAAAGATTTGTGCCAAATAGTTAGACAGAAAATGAGGCTATAACTTTAAATTGGGTGTATGCAGAGTATCACTAATAACCAAAAATGTCTGAACATTTATGAGTTATGCAGTGATGTAGTTATCAGAAAAGTAAACTAACTAGGGCTATGTCTTTTCTGCGTAAGGAAACCATACATTTATGTCTGCGTTCATCACCGTTTCCATGGCCACAGTGAATAAACAGAGCTGCACAGATGGCATGAAATTAAATAATTTTACTTTTTTCAACACATTTCTGGTTCTTATTTATAAAAGAGACACAAAAAATATGGAGAGAACAATAATATAATATTTATTCAATATGTTAAGGGGAAATACAGTATAAGTAAAGGTAGCACCAGATAGTTTACTTCCTGTTTGGGCAGAGTTGTTTGACAGTGGACCATCGCCCAACTGAGATGGCCACAGAGTCCTTAGTTACTACTGTACAGTATGTCAACCACTCACTGCATGATTCTGAGGCTTTTGGCAGAGCTCGTAACACGTTGTAAACCTCTTTAACCCTTGTGCCTCCTTAGCAACTAACCCTAACCCTAACCCCTAACGCTAACCGTAACCCTAACACTAACCCTCACCCTAACCCCAACCCTAACCCTAACCCTAACCCTAACCCTAACCCTAACCCTAACCCTAACCCCAACCCTAACCCTAACCCCAACCCTAACCCTAACCCTAACCCTAACCCTAACAAAGGTTATCCTATAACCTAGTTATATGAGTAGATAGCAAGCGCTCTGCTCTATGGGATATCCCAGTCACCTAGCCGTGACCTTGAAAGAATTCCGCTACTTGCACCTTTACCTGCCTGGCCATGCCCCTTCCGTCCATATGCATATAGGCGAGGGGCGTGACCGTACTCCACTTTCCCGGGTCTTGACCTTCGGTAGGAAGACAATCAGGGGTCCTCAGTGAATGAGAGCAGAGCGCTCGCTATCTACGCATATAACTAGGGTTATAGGATAACCTTCGTTATATTTCGTAGATAGCTCGGCTCTGCTCTATGGGACATAGGAGCGGAGCAGGGCGGAGAGCCCGACAAATGCACCCGCTGAGGTCCCCTACAACCATCAGAATACCGGGGAGGGTCCGGGCCCCCCACCCCCCCTAGTGAGGGGTGGGAGGGGGACAGGACACCGACTGTGCGAAAGAGGGGACAGCACCCAACAAACGCACAGGGTGAGCAGACCGCGGAACAGAAGGGCCTGTGACTACCTGGTCGCACGCCCCGCACGCTACCAGGGAACGTACGTGAAACAAAAGCCTGCGTCACAGCTCCCACACCTCGTGGGGTCGGGACCCGCAAGGTATTCCATGGGGTCGGGATTAAAAAACCCAGACCCTGCGGGGGAAGCCGTAGCAGCGGCCGCGAATGAGGTCCCAGCCCCAGGCCACACAAGGCGGACTTACCGCAGAGTCCGGGAGCCAGGACCCCCAGAAAAGGGGCCTGGTGAGGTCAACGAGGCCGTGGCATCGAGACCTCTCCAGGCATTCACTGGTGACACCACCCTCTACACCGCCAGCGTATCGGACAGGGCCTACAACAAGTGAAGGCCCTTCTCCGCCTGGCACGCCGCAAAGACCCCCTGAGGAAGAGGCTCTGAAAAACTCCCGGAGGAGGAGGCTCTGTAAACACATCCCTTGCGTTCGGGCAGCTCCGACCATTTGGTAGGTGGGAGCCGACGCCCGACACAGTCTTTTTATAAAGAAGGGCTTCTCGTCTCAGAGTTGGGACTCGGAGTACGAGGTTTCCCCCCGAGGTTTACTCAAGAGGCTCTGAAAACTCACGGAGGAGTAGGCTCTGTAAACGCATCCCTCGCGTTCGTGTAGCTCAGACCACTTGGTAGGCGGGAGCCGACACCCGAAGAAGTCTTTTTATAAAGAAGGGCTTCTCGTCTCGGAGTTGGAGTCAAATCCAGTCTCGGAGTACGGGGGCTCTGAAGAACCTCCGGAGGAGGCTCTAAAACTCCCTGAGGAGGAGGCTCTGAGGCTCTCAGAGGAGGCTTCCCCCCACAATCTCGTGGGGTCAGCTGACGCACCGGGGAGACAACACTCCAAGGAGGTTGATCCCTTAATCCAGGCCGACAGGTAACAAGAGCAGAACTCGACCTGCGCCCGGAGGACTGCAAACTACACAGGCACGCCTAAAGGGGCTGACTGTAAGAACAGTATCCCGGCGGGAAGGGTGTTCGGTATGCCGTGCACAATGTCATAATCTCGTGGGGCCACGAACCTCACGGAATCGGGGTCAACCGACTCCGCCAGTGAACTGACTCCGCCACGAACCCTGACCCTGCCAATTTATTAATCCTGCGGGGTCGGGGTTCAGAGAAAGAGTTTGACACAATTGGCAGATGTCATAAAACATGCGGGCCATACTCTCGGGGAGCCGGGGTCAAACCCGGGCTCTACCAGAGAGTCGACTCCGCTACCGGCACACCAGGGAGACAACCATCTCAACAGAAAAGGGTTGTCCGCTTAACCCATAAAAAAACCCGGAAACACCACTGAGCATATACACAGGCTATACAATGCAGTTCAAAGCATTTCAGGCTTAAAAAGGGTTAACCCAGGCCAATAGGTAACGAGGGCAAGGCCCGACCTGTGCCTGGAGGACCAGGAACTACACAGGGATGCATAGAGGAGCTGACTGATAATAAGCAGCCCCCCCGACGGCCCCCTCCCACCCCCCGGTCGAGCAGGGAGGGAGGGGTGAAATTAATAGAGAAGGGCAAAACCCACTTAACAGTTTTGCAAAAAAGGTACAACATAGTAAGGACCAATGCACACAACTGTTAAGAGGATGTAGAATCTACTAGAATTGTAGATCCTCTTTAGAAGAAGACGTTTGTCTTGTCTACATAAGGGTCCCCCATTTCCAACTCGTAGTGGCATTTTTATGACCCACAACATTCATGATATCAACCCCCGTGGCGTCCGGCCCGCCCTGGCATTTTCCCCATGGAAAAGCTCAGGGCCCTTCGGGGCAATCAGAACGTATCTGTGACCCGGCGGACAATGGGTTAAACTGATCCGGTCCGGCGTGACCAGGATGAGTCCCGTGCCCTTACATGCTGCGGGTTAGGTACACGTTTAGATCAAAAAACATCACAGGGGGCGCCACCAAGACGGTCTGCACGCGAACGTACAGCCCCCGGTGGCCCACCTAACGGGCGTGAAAACCCCCCCGGCCGATGTTTGATCTACCCCGTCATTCCCCCTCGGAGTCTTCGAGTCTAACCTATAGTGCGCTGGCGCTCGGTAGAGATAAAAAAAAAAAACGTCCCGGTCGACCGCATAAAAACCGCTGTTTTTAATCCGAAGGCGGATTCAAACATTGAAAAACACGCCTGGGCCAGCACTGATACCGGCCCCGTAAGACCAAACGCTGATTTATAAACAGCGTGTAGGCTCGTAAAAACCAGAGAACTGTGGCGGCGAATTCGAACAAGAAAGAGCCCCTACAACGCTTCCCCCTCCCGCCTGGGACGACCAGGAGGGAGCTGGTCCCGAAAGACACAGACACAGGGTTTATATACAGAGCCTGGGAAAAAACCCTGTCAATTCCGCTATTTTTATTTAAGAGGGGAATATGCCGGATTCCTCCCAGAGAGACCTCGACATGAGTGAATAAATTAATGAAAAAAGGTTTAACAGATTGCAGAATGGGCATAACAGCCCAATACACACAACCGTTAAGAGGAAGCAGATCAGAAGGGCCACAGCCCTGACTGCATCGCCTCATCCCTTATTTTCAATGTCAGCGCAGGTCCTGTAACTCACGGATACATCTCTCGGCCAATAAGAAAACACGAAGCCTGTGACGTCTTCAATGGCCAGGGATCCCCCAGTCCCACCCACCAATTCTGTGTGGGCTAAATGGGGAACCCCCCCCCTGCGACGAGCGAGGATATACACACGTCGAGGAGACTGATAGGACGAGCCCTGCTTTCAGCAATAGAGAGGGGCGTTCGATTTTCGAACCACAACCTCCCGGTCCAAAGTCAGTTTTGTAAAGGATAATCATATCAAGGGGGGATTATTCTCCACCCCACATTAACGACCCCACATTTGATACGAAACAGCAAGCAAATGAAGACAGAGACGCGGCCGCCAGCCGTACGGCGTGTCATAAATGAAAAACACATACAAGCATATTCGCTTCACATTTGCACGCCAAGTACAGCCGTTAACCCCCTCTGTGTAAAAGACGGTTTTAACCACGGCTCTGATTCAACCACGTAAAGTGAAAACACCGGTGGAATAAAGAGAGGGGTTTACATGCCAAATGTACAAGCTTTGCAAGCCAACAAATAGCAACACCAGTCGCAGATTTAGCAGAACCCTAACCCCAAAATACAGTGAATAATCACACGTTTTGTTACAACAAAAAATTGTCGCCTCAAAGAGGGACCTTTATTTCAACAAATGTATTGGGGGGCGGGGGGGGGGGGGGGGGGGGGGGGGTTAGGAGGGGATAAAATAACAGAGTGTTAATATACAGCCGGAGCCTTGCGTAAAATACTAATGTATGAGGCCTCTTTTTTGGACACACGGAGCGGCGCTAGTAGCCGCAAGTTGCGTTTTACAATGAAAAAACACCACGAACAAACATAGCAGCCAGCCACCAACCGTGAGCACAGAAATTGCACCTGTTCAAAAGGCGTGTTTCCCGCAGCCCCCACGTTCTCCGTGTCACCAGCGAAAGACTTGTTGTCCGTCATGCCTTTTCACATTAACACGTGAAAGAATACACAGACTGAATGAAAAAAGAGGGGCAGAGCCCTTGGCCATGTGCTATGTACCTTGCTTGCAACATAAATAGCAATACCAAATGCGAATTTAGAGTCTACGCCTGTTTTAAAAGGCGTGTTCTCAATGAACCCCAAACTCTCTCACACACACAAGAGAACGCCACCCGTCAATTTTAGCTGTTATCAACAGAAACAACGGGCCCTCATTACTCATTTTATACGAGAGCTACCTCAAAATACACAGTGAATAAACACACGCACATTACAAACAAAACTTGTCACTCCTTTACATTTACATTTACATTTAGTCATTTAGCTTACAAGTTCTGTACAACAAGCCATCAGGAAGGGCACAACTCTATCAGCTGAGCAACAATGTTCATCAAAGTGTTGAGTGCTACAGTGTAGGTTAGTTTATTAGGACAAGTGCATGACAGTATGTTAGTTAGGGTTAGATTTTCTTTTTTCTTTTTTAAATTCAGATAATGGTTGAAGAAGTGCGTCTTTAGTCGATGGCGAAAGATTGGACGTGTTTCGGCTGTCTTAACTGGGGTGAGTAGTTCATTCCACCATTGTGGGGCAAGGACTGAGAATAGGCTACTTCTCTTTGATGACCCTCCCAGAGCTTGGATAGGAATAGGTCTGAGGCGGCCAGAAGATGCATAGCGTAGGGGTCTTGAGGGTGTGTAGTTAGAGACCATTGACCGGAGGTAGGCGGGAGCGGTTCCCTTTGCCGCACGGTATGCTAGGTCGAGGGCCTTGAAGCGGATTCGTGCAGCAATGGGGAGCCAGTGCAGGTCCCTAAGAAGTGCGGTGACATGGGCCGACTTCGGTAGGTTTGAGATCAGGCGGGCCGCTGCGTTCTGAATGAGTTGAAGAGGCTTAGTGGCAGTGGCCGGGAGGCCAGCGAGCAGTGCGTTGCAGTAGTCGAGGCAGGAGATGACTGTTGATTGGACGAGGAGTTGGGTGGCTTCTTTTGTCAGGAAGGGGCGGATCCTTCTGACGTTGCTCAGGAGGAATCGGCAGGTTCTGGTTGTCGCTGCGATGTGAGCAGAGAAGTTCAACTGGTCGTCGAGGACAACACAAAGGTTCTTGGCCGTCGGGGACGCGGTCACAGCTGCATTCTCGACTGTGATGGAAAGGTCGGTCAGGGGGGAGGATTTGGCTGGCAGGTGGAGCAATTCTGTTTTGCTTAGGTTTCAGTTTGAGGTGGTTGGTCGTCATCCAGGCGGAGATGTCGGACAGACAGGCCGAGATCCGCTCAGAGACGTGGATATCTGAGGGAGGGAAGGAGAGGAAGAGTTGAGTATCGTCGGTATAACAATGGTAGGAGAAGCCATGAGACGTGATAATGTTACCCAGTGATTTAGTGTAGAGGGAGAAGAGAAGGGGTCCTAAAACCGAGCCCTGGGGGACACCCGTCCCTCTCCATGACACTTGGTAGGAGCGGTCATTGAGGTATGATGTCAGCCATGTCAGCGCAGAGCCAGCCACTCCCATTCCTGCGAGGGCCGCGAGGAGGATCTGGTGGTTGACTGTGTCGAAGGCTGCAGATAGATCTAGGAGAATCAGGACAGAGGAGAGGCCTTTCGCTTTTGTTAAGTGAAGTGCCTCTGTGACCGCAATGAGGGCTGTCTCTGTGGAGTGACCAGTCCTGAAGCCTAACTGATTAGGGTCTAGGAGGTCATTATGTAAGAGATAAGCAGTAAGTTGGTTGGATACAGCACGTTCAAGTGTTTTAGAAAGGAAGGAGAGAAGAGAGACAGGACGGTAGTTGCCTATGACGGTCTTCGGCAGAGAAAGATGAGGGAGGGGGGGGGGTGGGGGAGGAGTGAGGAGGGAGGACATGGTAGCATGCAGTTTGCGAAGATTCTTGGCAGAGGCCTCGATCCTATGGTGAAAGAAAGAAGCTTTGGCATTAGTAATGGTTTTGGAGAATGTTAACAAGAGGTTGTGATATGTGTCGATGTCAGCAGTGAGGCGTGACTTTCTATACTTCCTTTCAGCTGCTCTCAGGACCTGTCTTTGTTCTCCTTTAGAGGGACCTTTCTCATTGTAACGTATAGTATTTCGAGGGCAGAACAGAGGGAGAGAGAGATGAAGGAACCTGCTGCTGCAGTGACAGTACCAACACAGTGCAACACTACAAGATGCCGTTGCCGGCCCTACCTGAGCACGGCCCAGTTCGACTACTGAATGCCGTGCGATGTTCACCGGTCTACTGTCACGGAACTCTGAAGAAAGTCCAGCAGCGTCTCTCCCCATGTTTACACCCTGTGTCCACTCCATGCAACAACTGTGATGTGCTGGTAAGAGACGCAGGGCCTCAGCATTTTCCGCAGAGACCGGGGGACTTGAACCCCGTGGCCCGTGCATACTCTTCCTTTTACTGCTGACCACCTCACTCGTCGGGGATCCGTTTGACGTTGCCGGAGCCGACGGCTTCTGAGCAGCACCATACCCGGTGCTGTTTGCCATAGCGAACGGCGGAGGCTGGGAGAAGGAAGTGCTGGTGGAAACCACCCGACCACCAGCCATAGCTGCTCACCGAATGACAGGAGTAAGCAGCGGCGGGGGGCTTGCGCCGTAAGTCAACCCCGGAGGGTACGCCGGAGTCGGAGGGCCTCTCACTGAAGAGGGGCGCTCAACAGTCTCTGGACGGTACGCACCCAGCTCCGAGCGCCGCCGAAGCTCACCCTCTCACCACGAACGTGGGGTCAGCGAACCTCCGTGGCCCACAGAGGAGGTTGTGACGGAAATTGTTGGTGATGCCATCCTCCGTAAAAACAGCAACCACCGAAAATAATACGAAATATAACCATAAACCTAACCCTAACACAAACAGGAATATAATGGGTTACAATTCGGAAATCTTTGGAATCTTTGATAGATATGATGAGTTAGGCTCATAGTGGTATTCATAAAAATACAGCATTAGATTAGTGCTGTATATCTAGTATGCTATTATGTTATTGTTATTATGCAATAGAGCAAAAATATATTATAATATATAATATATATATAAAAGTAAATACTTTTTAGACTTCCGGTTTTAGCACAACATGTAGTGCACGCATTTTGCAATTGCTCCGCTCCCACCAACGCTAATTTCGTTTAAAATCATTATTTGGACAGTAAAGAAAGAGAATAGACCACATCGTATGTATTGTTAAGACCCTCTACTAACCATATCAAAAGACAAAATGGTTAAAGGTAGAAAGGCGACAGAGAAAATAACTACGGCAACTTCAACGGCGCAGGACGCAACAAAACGAGGAAGACACGTCCTAACCGTCGCTGGTTCTGAGCCGACGGCGACAAGCTCCGAGGAGGAGAAGGAAGAGGACAATTTACCGGGATCATCGATTACGGTCCCCGAAAGAGAGTTAATAGAGACCAACATAACAGAAGGTACAGAATCAAGCTCCGTGAAAGCGAGAGCAGCCAGATTTATGGATTCCAACGTCACTGCATCTATCTACCATATGCCGCCAACTGAAGAAAGCAGAAATCCACCCGATTTCAACACACTGACTAACCTGATGGTAGAACAGTCTAACCTGATGAAAGAACAGATGGTAGAACAGTCTAACCTGATGAAAGAACAGATTACACACATCAAGGCGCTCGAGGCAAACGTCGATGCTAAATTCGATCGCATCGAGGCTAAATTCGATCGCATCGATGAGAAATTAGAAGAAGTCAAGAAAGCGATCGATGCACAGTCAAAGCGAATCACGACAGTGGAGATTTCGGTGACAGAAAACACAAAAGCAGTCAAGGCGAACGAAGGTGGCATGACAGAGATGGGAGAAGAGATGGAAAGAGTGAAAGAGGAATATCGGAGGGAAATACAAGGGCTTAAAAACGAAGCGATGGAGAGGCAACTAGAAACCCAACGTTACCACAGGCGGAATAACATCCGCATTGTGGGGCTTGATGAAGCAGTGAACTGTGAAGATACCAACTTTCCAAAAGAGTTATCAACGATTTTGGATAACACCGATCCAAACAAAGTGCCAGAAGTGGAACAAGTTTACAGAATCGGTTCCCAGGGGCAAAGTATCAACGGGCCGAGAGTCATCATTGTCACTCTGCGGAAAACTACAACAAGGGATGACATCATCAAATATGCTCGCAACCAACGTGGGAAGCTGAAGTATGGTGATAAACCAATATTTATCTACGAAGATTTGAGCAAAGAGGCCATCATCCGACGTCTACCATACAAAGATGTGATGCAAAAGCTGTACAAAGCCGGCTACAAGCCAAGGCTATCATATCCGGCGCTGTTATCATTCTTGGGCAATAACGGCCGCAGGTCAGGTCCATATACACCTTTTGAAGCTGAGGATTTCCTGAATCAAAATGGAGCAAATAACCCAAAGCATGACGAAAATGCCGGAAACAGTTAAGCCTCTCTCTCAATATATACCAGTGTTGGAATGACTTTATTGTGTTCATCAATAAGGTCATTCCACCAGTGTTGGAATGACATTGTTGTGTTCATCAAAGTAGCAAACGATATGCAAGTCGTCTATAACAAAGTGTACTGTGTATAATACGATTCATAATACATTATAATTTCAGTCTCTGGTCTCTGAGGGGACAAATAAATATCATTGCAAAAAGATCTATCTGGAATATTCTGGGTTTATCGCTCAAATGCCCTGGGTCTCTTAGATCATTCTGGAAAGTAAAAAAGTCTAGGCACTAGTATATTCTACAACCTTCTAGAATATAAGGCACCATGACAACGAAGCATACAACTCTAACAATAACATTCGGTGTGTATACACATAGCAGATAATAAATTAAATGAAGTGCAATCAGTCCTTAATAATACTTTAAAAATTAACCACACATAAACGTATGAGCACAGCAAGGTTATTCTAACAATTTAAGTAATCACTCCATTAAAGGCACATTGAAGCGCTAAAAGGCGCTGCTTTTCTATCTTATCTAATCAGTTAAATCGGTTCTAGTGGCTTCTCCACGTTGATAATTATTTATCTCTTATTCCTTATCTATATCTTTCCATTGATTTTTATTTTATTTAATTTTTTCTTCTCATTACTCTATATTTTTTAAATATATTTTAACTTACATTGTTCTTTTCCAATGTTCTTCACATTAAGGTGTCAATATTACTCTATATTTTTTAAATATATTTTAACTTACATTATTCTTTTCCAATGTTCTTCACATTAAGGTGTCAATATTGCTCTACAATCTTTTCCTTTTTTTTCCCCACACGTTAGTGGAGGGTTCAAAGGAATATGTCGATAAAGGTTTATTCTCTTTTTTTATTTTATTTTTTATTTTTATTTTTATGTTATTTATCACAATACTTCATTACAGTAAGGGAAGGTGCAAGACCAAAAGCGACATTCTATTGCAATAGAATGGAAATGTTAGATCCTATGGCAATTAGCATAGGAAAATTAGGATTACAATGCTCAGTTTGGGCAATCCGGTGGACCATGGGAGAAAGTCAATCGCGGAGGATGTGTTCTTGGAACACAGGCATGTTAGACTTTCTGGGTGAGGGGAAAATAGGGGATTTTTATTTGTATATATATATGTTTTTAAGCTCAGCTCTCAACGGGACCTCATTAATTGGATGTGCATCTATTGTAGCTTCATACTCCAGAAACATTACCAAAAACTACACGAAAACATGCATAGACTATGGCTAGTTTGAATATAATGGTATGGAACACCGGTGGGATAAACAAACAACACAAGCGCAAAAGCGTGCTCACACTAATGAAAAAAGAACATGTGGACGTGGCTCTATTAAGCGAAACGCACATTTTAGAGGGAGACATAAATACGTTAGCGGATAATATATACCATAATATTAGTCACTCTTCTTTTGCTACGAGAACTAGAGGGGTAGCCATAGTCGTCAGACGCAAATTAAATATCGAATTGAAAGGGGTATGGTCGGATGCTGAGGGGCGCATAACTATAGCTAGGATTATACACAATAACAGGAAAATTGCATTGGCAGCGGTATATGCCCCGAATTTGTACGAAGTGGGTTTCTTCACTTCACTAACAGGAGAAATGTTAAACCATCCCGAGTACTCATATATAATAGGTGCGGATTTTAATGCCATTTGGAACCCAAGGATGGACAAAACTTACCTTTCCTTCTCCAGCGAACAAAAGAATTCATCTAAAGCATTAAAAGATTGGTCGAAATCAACAGGAGTAACTGATTTATGGCGTTCACTTAACCCCATGACCCGCAAGTACTCCTGTCGTTCGGCGAGACACAACACACTATCCAGAATTGATTACGTCTTTGCATCCCCGAGAATATTTGATAAATATGAAGTGGAAATGACACCCAATGCGCTATCAGATCACTGCTACTTAATCCTGAAAGCAACATTTGGTACACTATCTGCCCGGGCCCCAAGATGGCGTTTTAATTCGATGCTGCTTAACAACAAGGAATTCATTACACAAATTAAAGAAGCTCTCACAGTATTCCTACGGGATAATGCTAACTCGGTGCAAGATCCCAGAATATTATGGATGTCGGTAAAGAATATGATCAAGGATTTCTCGGATAGATTTACCTCCATATTGCGCAAAAATCAAAACACAAAACTGTCTGAAATGGAAACGCTTTACTCAACGCTTTTTCATTCTTTAAAATACAACAACTCTACTAGACTAGATAACCAAGTTAACATTCTAAAGACAGAGATCAAAGCAATGTACAGACAAAAATCGGAATTGCAAATACGCAGCACAAGACAACAGCAGTACTTCCAAGGTTCTAAACCTAGTCACCTATTAGCCATGCGACTAAGAATTAATGCAAAATTTGCAGATATATCTGCCATTAGGAAACAACAAGCTCTAGTAACAGAACCCAAAATAATAAACGATACATTCAAAGAATTCTACTCCGATTTATATAACTCAGAAACGACCTTTGATCAAGACAAATTAGACACATATCTTAATCAAATTACTCTCCCTAAACTTACGGAGGAAGACGCTAAACAGTTAGAAGTACCGATCACATTAGAAGAACTCAAGAAGGCCATATCCGGAATGAAAAACGGCAAAGCTCCGGGAATTGACGGTATCCCATCAGAAATGTACATTTCTTGCTGGGACATATTTGGACCCTTATTACTAAATATGATCTTATACTCAGTCAAAGAGGGAAGCTTCATTGAACACCAAAATACCGCACTCATTTCAGTTCTTCACAAAAAAGACAAAGACCCCACTGAGTGCGGTAGTTACCGTCCTTTAAGCCTCCTCGGAACCGATGTCAAACTGTACTCTAAGATATTAGCCATCAGATTGCAAAAGCATATGACGTCTTTAGTTCATCCGGACCAAACAGGCTTCATAAAAGGTCGCCTGATCAATGATAACATAAGGCGAATACTGCACGTACTAGATACAGACAAAGAGGACATCACACCTAAGGCGATACTATCCCTGGATGCTATGAAAGCATTTGACAGGTTGGAATGGTCGTTTCTATGGGCAGTATTGGAAAGGATGGGGTTAGGAAAAGGTTTCATTGATATGATTAAAGTACTATACAAGGACCCATCGGCCAGGATTACAACAGGCACATTCATCTCCGATATCTTTCCGGTATCACGCTCAGCCAGACAAGGTTGCCCTCTTAGTCCCGGACTATTCGATCTATCATTAGAACCTTTAGCACAATTTATAAGACAATCCCAACACATAGAACCAATAGTAATCAAGGGCACACATCATAAAATTAGTTTATATGCGGACGACGTAATATTGTTCATGCAAAACCCCAACAACACATTGCCGCTTATACTCAAGTTGATAGAGAACTTTGGTGATTTATCGGGATTTAAAATAAATTGGCCTAAATCGGCTTTTCTTCCTCTTAACACCAGTGCAAAAAAAGAGACAACCCTCCCAGGTGCGATACCCATGGTCAAACATTTCAGATGTTTGGGTGTGGAAATATTTCCCACCATAAGACAAACGGTGAAGCACAATTACACAAAAATACAGAACAAAATCAAAGACGACCTGGACAGGTGGGCAAAACTTAAAAACTCAGTACAGGCAAGGGTATCAATAGTTAAGATGGATGTATTACCAAGAATCAATTTCTTCAGCTCAATGCTTCCGTTACCTCCTCCAGAGGGCTACTGGAAAAGATTACAAACCTCCACATACAAATTTATTTGGAATAACAAACCACCTCGCATAAAAAGATCCACCGCACAGAGAAATAAAGCAGACGGTGGCATGGCAGTCCCAGATTTTTTACAATATTTTAATGCCTTCACATTAAGACCATTGAAGAAGATATGGTTTGACCCCGAGGCTTTGGTATCTTGGAGAAAATTAGAAGAAAACATAGTAGCCCCACAGAGATTGAAAGACATAGCATACACTAAACTTTCAATCAAGCATTGTGAGCGAGAATTTGGCCCAATAATTACCCATGCAATCAGGACATGGCGGGAAACACAAAGGAAATTCCCTAACCCTCAAGTATGGCATAATCACACTCCCATATTCAATAACAATGCTCTCTTAATGGGAAAACGACCTATAAGATTCCCTATATGGGAAGAGAGAGGCATACACTCATTAGGGGATATTTTTAATAACAAGGGCCTCTGTAGTTATGTCGAAATATGCATAAAGTTTAACCTCACCGAGTCCACATGGCTTTTTTACATACAGTTACGACTTTGTATGAGATCTCACGGTGTTCCATTACACATACCAATTGAACACCACAGATACCACAAATTTTTCTATGAAAGAGATACATTGGGAGGTTTTGTATCAGGTTTTTATTATCAATTACTAACGTCCTCGTATGAAACCCTTCAACTAGACAATGTCTGGAGGAGGGATATACCAGACCTGGAAAATGACTTTGATTGGCAAGGAGCCTGGGCAAATGTCCGACTTACATCAAGGAACCCGGATCATCAACAAATCAATCTGAACTATATTCACAGGACATACTTGACTCCTATAAGGCTGTGCAAAATGGGGCTTATACAAGACTCCAAATGCTCCCAATGTACAAATGGGGACGAAGGAACATTTATGCACATGTATTGGGACTGCCCACCAGTTAAGGCATTCTGGAAAGATGTGTCCCAACAATTATCAATACTCGTATTTTGGAATATACCTGTACACCCCGCGGTATTGCTATTGAATGATGTTTTTGAGTTTGCAGTGAATCCACAACTAAAAAGATTGGTTTTATCGGGTATCACAGTAGCTAAAAAACTGATCGCATCACGTTGGTTTCAACCGGAAAAAATGTGCCGGAAAGTGTGGTTTCTTACATATCTCGATGTGATATATCAAGAAATATCTACAGCAAGAATTCTGGGGCTCAATGAATCCAAAATGTCAATGTGGTTAGAAGTGGTGGAGAGAATAAAAGCTAGCCTATAATGGTAGTGTCTGGTTAGGAGTGAGGGATAATGGAGGTACTATCCAAGAGGGGGTCCGGGAGGGGGGGGTTTGAGCTGGAGCATATGTGTGTAGGGTTTTAGAAAATAGGTATTAGGGGTATATTATATACTAACATTTATATAATTGTAACTTCGCTGGATATACACTGTATACGGTTAAAATGTTATTATTGACTATTTTTGTTTTATCCTGTTTCTGTACTTGCATATATTTTAACCACCTTTACTGAAAGTTTCATTATACATTGTGTGTTGAGTACTGACTTTTAATAAGTTTTGTTTTGCAATAATAAAAAAAATTAAAAAAAAAAAAAAAAAGTAAATACTTTTAGATTACTATAAAATATTACTTTGTGTTTCGACGGCAACATCTACAGTCTTAATCAGATGTATCACAGTGATACATGTGTGAATGTTTTATAGCAAATTATGTTAAAGACTAGAATCATTAAGGAGTCACTAGATGAAACATTTCCAATTAAGGATTTTAGGTGTTCTTAACTCACAGCATGCATGTTTAGACATTTCTGTGGATATTAAGATAAAAGCATTTAGCATTTTGTACACTTTAGTACTCTATATATTATATATTTTGTAGAGTGTTTTGTCTTTATTCTTTTACTGTATGAAGCACCATTTCAGGAGGGTCATACAGAACCAAGTATTTCACTATACCCTTTTACACATATATGACCATATTCTGAGTTGGACCTTCATGGGTTTGTGATGGATTATTTAGTTAGTGGGTATTTCAAAGTACCTCATATTTGGTAAAATTTTGAAGCTAACAACTAGGGCTTTCCAATGATAAAATATGTGTAAGATTATCATCATTATTATTATTATTATTATTATTATTATTATTATTATTATTATTATTATTATTATTATTATTATTATTATTATTATTATTATTATTATTATTATTATTATTATTATTATTATTATTATTCATATGAACTTGAACTTGAACTTGTTGAAATTGAACTTGGAAGATAAAAATGAATTCTCAAGCACTTTCCTTACTTGGTATAAGGAAAATGAGACTGTATGGAATGTAGACAATCTTGTTGGCAATATAGAATCGCTGAAAGAATAGAAATCGCGTCTATTGTTCAAAAGTTATGAATTAATTAGTGAGATGAAATATAATAAATGTTTTCTTTACATATTACATATTAATTCATAAAATAATTTAATGTGTGCGTTGAAATGTTTCTTCAAACTTACCCCGCTTTCTTCCTAGAGCCTTGTCTTCCTCCATGTCCTCTGACGTATGGAGGCATGACGTAGGCAGAGTCAGCCTGGATCTCAGCCTGGATCGCGCTAGCTCAGCTTGTACTACTCCCTCTGCATCTTTAACCACACATCTCGCACATCCCTCAGCCTATTTTGTCCGATCTGGGCCGATACAATGAAATATATTACATATCGAATAAGGCCCAGTTATGAATAAACTAACATTATGTTGTAGGAGTGCGGAACAAACAGACTGCCAGACGGTTGTTTAGATGCAATACACGTAAAGTCTCATGTTTACTTCCCACTTCCTTAATACAAACTCATACGTCATCACGTCAACCCGTGTGACTACATAACGTCAATGCCCTCTAACCACACCCTGTGCATAACATTGAACATGGAGGTGACAGAATATGAATGTGAATTCTATTGTCCATTATTGTCCCCCACAATGTTTCATAAACATTTGAAAATATTCATTTAGCTAAATAAATACATCAATTATGCATCTGCAAAGATCGCTAGCTCAAGGCTAACCCCGGCCATTTCCATCCATTTCCGGACTTTTAGAAATATGTTTTTATAGTGAAAAACATTACTAAAACATCCAGACAAACCTCACGGGAGCATTACAGACTATCATACAAATGTACAAATGCTATAAGGTGGCTAAAAATACACTATAAACCATACTTTGGTCGTCGTATCTTGTGCTAGCTTTTGTTAGCTGGCCTTAGCCAACATTAGCGTGGCTGGGGTAGCATCACGTTGAATGCCGAGTCATGCGGCCCTCGCGCTGGGTAAAAAATCACCACAGCCCGGCGATTTCCAAACAGGCTTTTTATAAGTGAAAACATTACCAAAAACGTTGCAAAAACATAACGGAAGCACTATTAGACTGTCATACAAATGTAAAAATGCTATAATTTTACCAACAATTACGTATCAATGTACTTACGTCGTCGTTTGAAACTGCGAGAAAGAACTTATTTGCTGAGCAAATTTTTGTTTATAGAGCGCCCGCTCTGGATAAAATTGGCAAAAGGTTATTCTCTCACTCCAACAGCTCTTATATAGCCCATGTAGCGTCATGCGGAGTGATACTTCTGTCGAATCACCTCACAGAACCCATTGAAAAAAAGAAAATAAATGGTCTCGATCCGCGGGAAACTCACTGCGCTGTGTTGAATCACCTAACATTCCGTCGGAAAAAAAGGGATAAACATGTACCTTATATGTGACAAATAAAACAAATTTGAAACATGAAACCTAAATACTGGATATAGACATTAATAGATACTCAATGTTATTACAGTCATTCCTTTAGTCTTCCATTGTATATGGTAAATGGACTGCATTTATATAGCGCTTTTATCCAAAGTGTTTTACAACTTGTGCATCACATTCACACCCATTCACTCACACATTCACACACCGATAGGCAGAGGCAACCATGCAAGGTGCCAACCTGCTCATCGGGAGGAGGAGGAGCCAGAATCGAACTGGGAACCTTCCGATTAACAGACGACTGCTCTACCTCTTGAGCCACGGTCTCTTCTTTTCCTTATGGACATTATCATGTATCTAAAACACACTTTAAAAACACATTTAGGTGAGGTCTCCAATCTGTTCTCCATGTGATGTAATATTGAACTTCTCTGTAGCTTGAATGGAAAGGCTTTAGTTCAGTCCTATTATAGCTTGCTATCGCTTGAGTCTTGGAGGACATTGTTTAACACGTTTTATCTGAATTTATCCACAGCAGTGCCAGTAAGAACCAGGGTGGTCACTTCTCCTTAGTTACCACTTCCTCCTCAGGGAGCACGCTTTTCAGGACTGTCCGGATTCAGACAAACATTGTGTCCAATTCTTGATATAAAACCGAAGTAGTTTAAAGGATTATTTTGGCTATTTTCAACCTAGACCTTATTTTTCCGACCAACATCTTGTCAATTCGACCACGGATTGACCAGTGCAGATCTGCTGGTTGCAGCTCAATCCAACAGGACAACCGTACCCCAGATAATAAATGTTACAAAAGAATAATCCTGAAGTACCTGTGGGCTGCGGGTTCCGGTTCAAAATCTAAGTATGTTGGACGCTTCTTTTTGTGTTCGACTTCAAGCACAGAGTTATACTGTAACTCACAGAGTAATACTGTAATTCACAGAGTAGGTACATTTTCCAGGAAGAGAAAACAGTGGAGAAGAAGTAAATTATTAAATATAAAAAAGAAATGGAGGGGGACACATTTTTCATTTCATGGGATGTTTAAGTAATGAGGTTTGCCATTTAAAAAAGCAGAGATAATTAGCTTGTTAATCATTAATGCATGGCTTATGACTAGATTGAGAACATACAAATAAACACTTCATTAGTAATCGCTGAATAAATATAGAATGCTTATTAGCATCTGTCGTAAAAGTGCACACATAATCACATGGTCTTCCACATGTACCGATGCAAATGTGTGTGCATGCACACACGCACACACACAAAGTGCCCCGCCCTTAGCCTGGATAACATGGCCTCACACTGGCTTGCCGCGGCTTTGTTAATGGGGGTGGGAGATTTGCTGTAGGGGACGGAGGGGGGAGGGCTTTTTTTCTAGGGGAATCCTTAGCCTACAAGCCTCACAATACCCCCTGGCTAGTCGTGTTCCTGTCTGCGCTTTCATTGAGGGGCTGACCCCCCCATCCGTCCCTCCCTCCCCTCCATACCTCGTGTCTCGCACTGTGGGTAGAGTGCCCATGAAGGGGGGAAATAGCAGATGGTGCCGCGCTCTGTGAGGGCATCTAGGCGGTTTGTTTCCGCCGTCAGTCAGCTGGCATCTCCCGTCCTCGTATGAAATGATGTGTAAGAATGATTCTCTGTGTTCGGACGTGTGATAGTCTGGATGTGTACGCAGTGTAATGGGTGTATGGCTTATGGGTGTGTTTAGCCGCACAGGCCTTTATCTCCGCTTGTGCGTGTACGTACGCTCGTGGGTGTGTATGTGCATGTACGCATCCATGTGTGTGTGTGTGTACGTCTGTGCTTATGTTCATGTGAAATTCTCTTGGCAGTGGCTGCGCTCGCCGCCAACAGAAGGAGCCAAAGAAGCTCACAGTAAGCTTATTAATGTCTCCTGGTTGCTCTCCAGCATGGGCTCGCTAGTTGCCATAGTAACCACCAACCCCCAGATATTGTTCAATAGGAAAGGCGTGCAGATATGGAATAAATAGAAACACCACCCCTGTAACCCCAGCCACTCCCTTTTCTATTCCCTGCACGGTAAGCGCTGTGCGACATTGAAAAGCATGTAACTAGTCCAATTCAGTAATCACAATTAGCTCATGGACTATACACACACAGTGTGGGGAAATCAATAGAGTCAGGAACACGTGAAAACATCTCTTCTTCCCATACATCTACATTATACTATGATTTCCCACTCACTGTTCATCCTTGAAAATCCAGATTCCCAAAGGAATCTTTAGGCAACTGTAAAAAAAAAAAAAAAGAGGAAGAAAAAAAAGGAGTGTGCTTTCTAGTGTTACAGTAAGTGGTAATGTGTGTTCATGTCCAGTCAAGCTGAGAGGAATCAACAGACGCTGGAAGATTAAGGAGGTCAAATTTTACAACAGCACTGAAGGAAAGAAGTAAAAGAGGCTTCACTTTTTCCTCAGAAACCATGGAAACAAGATTGGCTGCTTTGGTCGAAACCAATGGATTTTTATTCTTCTCTTCTTGAAACCTTGAATACTCTAGCAAGTTACATCAATATCTCATATATGCTGCAAATCAATGACACTGTCTGTCACCTCAACCGTGGTATCGTCTGCTAAATAATGTCCAGATTCAGATTATTTTATTGTCACTTGTTAAACTTGTCCAGAGAGTGAAATTATTTTGTTTAGGAAGAAGCTGATAGAAGAAAAAAGAAGGCATCAAATACAGTAAAATTTTACAAGTACAAAATAAAGCAGTTGCACAAAGTAGTACAAAGTAGCAGTAGCAGCAGCAGCATAAGAATAACATTAAAAGTAGCATTAACGATATGGCGCAGTATATAAAACTGTATAGTATATACACTATACACAGGGCCGCCGCTAGGGGCGTGCGAGCAGTGCGGTCGCACAGGGCCTCGCGAGAAGGAGGGCCTCGCACATATATATATTTTTTTGTTATTTTTTTTTTTAAGTTTTTTTTATCAAAATAAAAATAAGTAGAATGTTAACAATCACTTTCCATCACAGACCTAAAATCTAGTTTTGCTTACATGCTTATATATTTCACATTAGACACGTTTGTAGAATAGTGTTCCGGGCTCTGCGGCTCTGCAGATATACTATTGGTTTCATTCAATGACCCGTTTACTTTTGTGCAAAGCATCGTGGGAGGACTAACACTAGGAAGAGCTGGTTGGTGTCGGTCTGGTAGTCGGTAGAGATGTGAAGAAGACCGGTATTATCCACGAGGGGAGGGGGTACAGGTACGGGGTCTATTCGGCGCTATCCACGGGAGCGAGTGGATGTCTTGGCCAAGAGCATCCTACTTTTGAAAAAGAAGTACAATTACATAGAAATCCAAGATAAGATCAAATACGACTTTGACAGGTGGTCAAAACTTAAAAACTCAGTACAGGCACAGGTATCAATAGTTAAGATGGATGTCCTACCTAGAATCAACTTCATTAGCTCAATGCTACCGTTACCCCCTCCAGATGGTTACTGGAAAAAATTACACTCTACCGCATACAAATTTATTTGGAATAACAAACCTCCATGTATAAAAAGATCCACCGCACAGAGAAACAAAGCCGATATGTATGGTATGGCATTTCCAGATTTCTACCACTATTTTAAGGCGTACACTTTAAGACCACTGACAACCTGGTTTGATTCCCAAGCATCAGTATCCTGGAGAAATTTAGAAGTAAATATAGTAGCACCACATAGACTGCAGGACATAGTATACACCAAATTATCAATTAAGCAATGCGAATTGAAATTTGGCCCCATTATTACTCATGCGATCCGGATATGGCGTGAAACACAAAAAAAAATTCTAACCCACATAAATGGCATAATCATACTCCCCTATTCAATAACAATGCACTCCTGATTGGAAAACGACCTATAAGATATCCTAAATGGTAGTTCACCCGGACCAAACTGGCTTCATAGGAGGCCGCCTGATCACTGAGAACATAAGGCGTATACTGCACGTACTTGATGCCGACAAGGAGGACACCATAGCTAAGGCGATGCTGTCCCTGGATGCTATGAAGGCCTTTGACAGGCTGGAATGGTCGTATCTGTGGGCAGTGCTAGAAAGGATGGGGTTAGGAAAAGGATTCATCGATATGATTAAAGTATTATACAAAGACCCATCGGCCATGATTACAACAGGCACAATCACCTCCCAAATATTTCCGGTATCACGCTCTGCCAGACAGGGTTGTCCTCTTAGTCCCGGACTGTTCAATCTATCATTAGAGCCTTTAGCACAATATATAAGACAATCCCAATCCATAGAACCAATCGTAATCAAGGGCACACAACAAAAAATGTGTTTATATGCGGACGATGTAATATTGTTCATGCAAAACCCCAACACCACATTGCCTCATCTGCTCAAGTTGATTGAGGACTTTGGTGATTTATCGGGATTTAAGATAAATTGGCCGAAGTCGGCTTTCCTTCCACTTAACACCCCTGCAAAAAAAGATACAACCCTCCCAGGACAGATACCGATAGTAAAACATTTCAGATGCTTGGGAGTGGAAATATTCCCTACCATAAGACAAACGGTGAAGCACAACTACACAAAAATCCAAAACAAAATCAAAGACGACCTTGATAGATGGGCAAAACTTAAAAACACAGTACAAGCACGGATATCAATAGTTAAGATGGATGCAGGGCCGCCTCAGGGGGTGTGCGAGCAGTGCGGTCGCACAGGGCCTCGCGGGAAGGGGGGCCTCGCAAAAAAAAAAAAAAAAAAAAAAAAAAAATTATTAATTTTTTTTATTATTATTATTTTTTTTTTTTTTTTTTTTTTGCGAGGCCCCCCTTCCCGCGAGGCCCTTTTTCATCACAGACCTAAAATCTAGTTTTGCTTATATGCTTATATATTTCACATTAGACACGTTTGTAGAATGTGTCTGACTTGTTCCTGGGTCTGCAGTCCTGCAGCTGCAGACATACTCACTATTGGAGCTCAGCCTCTGGGGTTCTGCAGCAGCATTGGTTTCAACGAAGGGAGTGGTTTTACTTACATCATGTGTAGACAGTACGCCGGCAGCGTGAGTCGGCTGCGTTTGACATTTTCGCGCGTGCAGCTTTTGACTATGCTTAGTTATGCCCAATAGCCAAGACGAAGAAAGAGGTCGGTCATTATCAGTCGGTCGGTCACCAACCAAGGAACGTTGACGAAAGGCCTCTCGCTAGCGGGACAAATGGCCGGAGCCTTTCGGTATAGCCATGTCGGCTAGTAGCTAGCTTAGCTAAATGCTAACTAGCGTTAGCTAACCAGGCGAGGCGAGTGGATGTCTTTTCAAAAGAAGGAGAAGAGAACTTGTGAGCAGATAAATCTGTTAGGCAGCAATACGCCGAAATTACACCGTGGGGCCAAGAAAGTATCCTTCCACGTTGATACTGCGTTATGGTGAGTCAACTTATGATTATGTACCCGCCGTGGATCTGAGTCACCTGACCCTATCTCTCTTTCTCTCTTGGAGCCAAACTGGTCTAGCTAATACTACTAGTAGCTAACTGTGTGAGCTAACTGTTAGCCAGTTAGCTGTTTAGCGTCAGCTGGGAACGTTCGTTTGATGCTATCAGTTAGCCTTGAGAATAGCAGGCCCTTTGACAGAAGATGTAGTCGGGCCTGCACCATGACAAGGCTCTGGCCAGTGGCCATAGCTTCTTTTTGTCCCGCCAGCGAGAGGCCTTTCGTCAACGTGGAGACCTTGCGGCCTTTCGCCCAGCGTTCATCGTGCAGGTAACTTGGATTAATGAAAATGTCATGATGACATTACCCCACTCTTCCTTCCTTCCCCTCCCGAATGTTTTGTTAATAACGATGTTTTTTTCCAGGCAAAACATATGCTACTTCACAACATTTGGAGATACGACATGTGCTGTGTGTGAATGGTCGTTTGTGTAGCCACGTTGTGTGTGTCACGTGGCCTGGTGTCACAGTACCTGGCTAGCCTATTTAGCTGATGTCGGCCATTGGCTCCTTGCTGCTTTGGTTTCTCTGTTGACCCTCTTCTTGTTGGATTTAAGTGTTGATCTTTGTCCTTTTGAATCTCTCATACATGCTATAGTCTCTCTCTAACACACACACACACATGACAAACACACATGTTCTCTCTCTCTCTCTCTCTCTCTCTTTCTAACACACACAGTCTGCCTATGGCGGCCTTTCTCGATGGCTAGGCTGTGCTCAAGGATCTTCAGTCACAGTGCTCAGGTATTCTGCCACTGTGTACTCTCTGTTTAGGGCCAAATAGCATTTCAATTTCTTTCCAATGTGTCTCTCTCTCTCTCTGTACACTGTATATTGACTGTAGAACGGGAGCTCTCTCTCGCTCTCTCTTTTGCTATATGTTGACTGTATCATGCCCCGCCTCGGGCAGCGCTATTATTTAAGAATATGTTGACTGTATAAAAAAAAAAAAAAAAAAAAAAAAAAAATATATATATATATATATAATTTTTTTTTTTTTTTTTTTTTACCTTGGGGGGGGGGGGGGGGGGGGGGCCTCGCGTTAAATCTCGCACAGGGCCTCGCATTTCTCCCAGGCGGCCCTGGATGGATGTACTACCTAAAATCAACTTCTTCAGTTCAATGCTACCGTTACCCCCTCCAGAGGGTTACTGGAAAAGATTACACTCCTCCACATACAAATTTATTTGGAATAACAAACCACCACGTATAAAAAGATCCACCGCACAGAGAAATAAAGCAGATGGTGGCATGGCATTTCCAGATTTTTTCCTATATTTTAAGGCGTACACATTAAGTCCATTGACAACATGGTTTGACTCCCAAGCATTAGCATCCTGGAGAAAAATAGAAGAAAACATAGTAGCCCCACATAGACTGAAGGACATAGCATACACTAAACTACCAATCAAGCACTGTGAACGAACATTTGGCCCCATAATTACTCATGCGATCCGGATATGGCGTGAATCACAAAAAAAAAATCCTAACCCACAAAAATGGCACAATCATACTCCCTTATTCAATAACAATGCACTCTTAATTGGAAAACGACCTATAAGATTCCCTATATGGGAAGAGCAAGGCATACACTCATTAGGGGATGTTTTTAACAAACAGGGTTTTTGTAGTGATAAAGAAATACGCAAAAAATGTAATCTCACCAAGTCCACATGGCTTTTTCACAAACAGTTAGAGCTATGTTTGAAGTCTCACGGTGTTCCATTAGACAATCCAATTGAACACCACAGATACCACAAATTCTTCTACGCAAGAGAGACATCGAGAGGTTTTGTTTCAGAATTTTATCATCAATTACTAACGTCCTCGTATGAAACCCTCCAACTTGACTCTGTCTGGAGGAGGGATATACCAGACCTGGAAAATGACTTTGATTGGCAAGGAGCCTGGGCAAATGTCCGACTTACATCAAGGAACCCGGATCATCAACAAATCAATCTTAACTATATTCACAGGACATACTTGACTCCTATAAGACTGTGCCGAATGGGGCTTAAACAAGATTCCAAATGCACCCAATGTGCAAATGGGGACGAAGGGACATTTATGCACATGTATTGGGACTGCTCACCAGTTAAGGCATTCTGGAAAGATGTGACCCAACAAATATCAAAACTCGTATCTTGGAATATACCTGTACACCCCTCGGTATTATTATTGAATGATGTTTTTGAGTTTGCAGTGAATCCACAGCTAAAGAGATTGGTTTTATCGGGTATCACAGTAGCCAAAAAGCTGATCGCATCACGCTGGTTTCAACCGGAAAAAATTTGCCGTAAAGTTTGGTTTCTTACATATCTCAATGTAATTTACCATGAAATATCTACAGCAAGAATTCTGGGTCTCAATGAATCCAAAATGTCAATGTGGTTAGAAGTGGTGGAGAGAATAAAAGCTAGCTTATAATGGTAGTGTCTGGTTAGGTGCGAGGGATAGTGGAGGTACTTCTCAAGGTGGGGTCCGGGAGGGGGGGGTTCGAGCTGAGCATATGTGTGTAGGTTTTTTTAGATAACAGGTATTAGGGGTATATCTTATATAAGACAACTAACTAAAATGTGATCTCATTGGATGTGCCCTGACAATTAATGCTTGTATATCTTATCGTGTGTTGTCATGTTTGTTTATATGTTTGTTTAAAAAATAATAAAAAAATAAAATACAAGATATCCTAAATGGGAAAAGCAGGGCATACACACATTAGGAGATGTTTTCAACAAACAGGGTTTTTGTAGATATGAAGACATACATAAAAAATTGAATCTCACCAGTTCCACATATTATTTTTACGCACAGTTATTGGTATGTTTGAAGGCTCATGGAGTCCCATTAAGGATACCAATTGAACACCACAGATACCACAAATTCTTCTATGAAAGAGAATCATCGAGAGGTTTTGTATCAGACTTTTATCATCAATTACTAACGTCCTCGTATTGGAATCCTCCCCCTAGACTCAGTCTGGAGGAGGGATATACCAGACCTGGAAATAAATTTTGATTGGCAAGAAGCCTGGGCAAACGTTCGACTTGCGTCACATAACCCGGACCATCAACAAATTAATCTCAACTATATTCATAGGACATACCTGACTCCTATTGAACAGAATGGGACTTAAACAAGACTCCAGATGCTCCTTATGTACAAATGGGGATGAGGGTACATTTATGCACATGTACTGGGATTGCCCACCAGTTAAGATATTCTGGAAAAAAGTGTCCCAGCAATTATCAAATTTCTTAATTCTGAATATACCTGTACACCCCTCTGTATTGCTGTTTTTGAGTTTGCAGTCCCTATACAGCTAAAGAGATTAGTTTTATCTGGTATCACAGCGGCTAAAAAGCTGATAGCATCAAGATGGTTTCAACCAGAAAAAATGTGTCGGAAGGTTTGGGTTCTTACATATCTCGACATGATTTATCTAGAAATATCTACAGCAAGAACTCTAGGTGTCAGTGAAACCAAAATTGCAATGTGGTTAGAAGTGGTGGAGAGAATAAAAGCTAGAATATGAATAGTAGTGCCTGATAAGGAGTGAATGATAATGGATGGATTATCCAAGTGGGGGTCCGGGGGGGGGGGAGCGAGCGAGAGCATATGTAGGGTATTAGATAGCAAGTATTAGGTGTATATCTCGTATGCTAATTTTTTTAAAATGGTAATTCATTGGATGTGTACTGTTAATTAATGCTTGTATATCTAACTGTATGTTATGTAAAAAAGAAAAAAAAAAAAAAAGAAAAAGAAGGGTATTATATTAATTTTAATATTATTTTTTTACCTTTAGGGGGGGCCTCGCATTTACATCTCGCACAGGGCCTCGCATTTCTCCCAGACGGCACTGACTATACAGTATACTATGTGGATATAGTGTGTGTAAAGTGCAGTGTCTACTGTTTGTGTATGTGCGTGTGTTTGATTGTTGTATGTGTGTTTGATTGTTCTTATGTCTTTGTGTGGTTGTGTGTGCATAGTTCCGTGTGTGTATGTGCGTGCGTGCATGTGTGCGCGCGCGTGCATGTGTGCGCGCGCGCGTGCATGCGTGCGCGTGTGTGTGCGTGTGTGTGAGAGAGAGAGTGGTGGGCAGACAGGTAGCAGGCCGTTGGGTTAGTTGTTGATTAGTCTGACTGAAAACCTGTACCGGAGTCTGCTGGTTCTGGTTTTGAGGCTGCGGTACCAGATGGCATCAGCTAAAATAGTTTGTGGTTGGAGTGATTGGGGTATTTGATAATCCTGTGAGCTTTGTACTGTAGATATCATGGATGGAGGGAAGCTCTGGGCTATCTGCACCACCCTCTGTAGCACTTTGCGGTTGAGGGCAGAGCAATTTCCATACAGTACCGCAGGTGGTGATGCATCCAGTCAGGAGGCTCTCGTTGTGTCTCTGTAGAAGAAGTAGGATCTGGGCTCCATGCTGCATGTCTTCAGCCGCCTGAGGTGAATGAGGCGTTGCGTCTTCACCACCTGGCCGGTGTGCTCATCCCAGGTGAGGTCCTCTGTGATGTCTGGTGTGCTGCTGGGCGGTTCCTGACTCATCCGGGTTAAAGATCCAAATCTTTGTACTGAATCAGGAATCACGAGCCCGAGGTGTCCATTAACCCAGATCCTATGAGTCCTCTGACTGTCTCTGACTGGCTGGCTGCTGAAGTGCTGCCTGCTAAGTACACACACACACAAAATGCCCTGCTATATATATCTCCACCTCACTCCTGTAGGCCGTTTCGTCATTGTTGGTGATAAGGTCTATATCACTGTTGTGTGATCGACAAACTGAATCACCACGTTGGAGCTGTGCATGGCTACACAATCGTGGATGTACAAGGAGTAGAGGGGGGGCTCAGGACACAGCTCTGGGGGGCTCCTGTGTTGAGGGTCAGGGGGCAGAGGTGTGGGCCCATCCTCACCACCTGGTGTTGGTCCGACAGAAAGTCCAGGATCCAGCTGCACAGGTTGGGGTTGAGATCTAGGTTCCTGAGTTTGGTGTTGAGTCTGGCCGGGACTATGGTGTTGAGTGCTGAACTGTAACTCAGCAAATATTGGATATTGAACTATTAACGAATGTTCAGCAGGTTGACCTATATTCCCTGCATGACTGAAGAGGATTGGTTCCGGATGCAAGATCTCTCCTGGTGGCTTTTTGCCTGTGCACATCCACAGTAGTAGAAGCCAATTATCTTGTGGGCTAGCTGTGGCTAAATTGCCTGCAGGCCATTGTTTCACTGACCTAGGGTCAGTGGAGCCTTTTCAAATTCCACTTCCCCTTCCCATGTTTTTAGTCACTTGTCTCCCCACTATTTGCACTTTCCCTTCCCATCACCTTTATTTTTTTTTGTGAGTGTAAGTATTGTAAGCCTATGTTTAGCTTCTCCTCTTGTGTGTTCCCTTGGTGGCAGTCATTTTCCTAACCCCAGGCAGCCACAAGTGTGTGTATTCTTTCTTACAGGTTTGTACGGTGAACATATTGAGTGTGTCCCAAGCTTAGCTCGCTATGTACCAGTAGCTTAGCTCACCACAAGCATTTTCTTTGTACCAGTGTGGTCTACTGTGTGTAGACGTAGGCGTGCCAGTAGAGTAGTAGTGATATGATATGATATGATACATTTATTTATATTGTATACTATATATTTATGGAGCTGTATAGCAGGCTTGGATTTTTTGGGTACAGGGATAATAGTGGACTTCTTCAGACAGGTGGGGATGACAGCCTGTTCCAAGGACAGGTTA